>NW_015507033.1:106391-112323 GCF_001515645.1 Sinocyclocheilus grahami
GTGATCAGCAATAATGATAAGCCTAATACTCACAATAAAAATAATAAGGTCATATAGATCATAACACAGTCTCGGAGGTAAGAAGTGGATTATCCTTCACCTCAAATGTTTGTCTTTTCATCCTGAAATGCGAGGCAAATGTTGGATCACAATAAATAGGAACCACAGTTTCCACAATTCCCTTCACTGGATTGGGATGTTCTCTTTTATTTTGGACAGCAAGGGCAGTGACTGCAACATCGAGCGTATTTTGCAGTATTAAACACATATTTATACCGATTTCATCAGGCTCCGAAAATTCTTCAAAATGAACACAAAGAATGGCCTTCTCAGCTGCCATAGTTGCAACTCTTGAGTCATCATAAAGAGACAAATAAACACAGGCAGTGCTCATAATACAAAGTTTCAGGCATTGTTCACATTAGTACAAACTGGACTGGGGGATTAAGGAAAGAGAAGGCATTTTTTTGCAAATCAGCTAATCAACTCAAAACACCTGCAAAGGTTTCCTGAGCCTTAGAGAAAAAAATAAAAAATAAATAAATAAACCTCCGCTCTCGTTTGTCTCTCTTTTCGAGGAAAGAGGGGCAGCCATCTACTTCCTGCGATCCAGGACCCACTGCTGCTGAGGCACGGAAGGGAATGAGCTCGTGGGGATCACAGGTGGATCTGGCCGATGAGTTTGAAGGGGGGTTTTTCCCTTTCGTGATTGTCGGCTGTGCACGAGAGTGAGCCGCTGGAGGATGATGTTATTTCATTAACATTGTCTGATTCAAGGGCCATTGCTCTGCTGGGATCAGCCCAGCAAAAGCAGGAAATAGCTGAGGTGGGCAAAGAAGCTGAGGCTGAGCCTTCCCAATTCTCCTGCGCTGCGTATGATGAAATTATGGATCACGCCCACAGCGAGGCTTTACTTGCTGCGAAGCGGGTGAAAAAGTGACGCCGCGAATATCTCGATGTTATTTTTCTGGCTATAAACCCTCCAGCTCAGGTGAGCCTTCCTTTCTTCCTGTTTTTTCATATAAAGATTGAGAAGGAATGGAAGAGGCCGTTTTTTTTCACGCATCCATCGATTCCAGCATACAAGTTATGCCAACATCGATGCGATGCACAAAAGCAGTTATGAGACGATGTCCCTATAGAGAGACGCTGGCCAGCTATCTCTCTATGGGTGAGACGTCCTCTAAGTCCTTGACATCTCGCTCAGATGCCAGGGCATACGCAGCAGCAGCAGGTCGGGCTGTCGCTTCATTGCATACGATGGTGATGCTTCAAGCATATCAGGCTGACCGGCTGAACGACCGGGATAGAAGTCCAGGTCTGAGCCCGAACAACCCAGGGGTCCTAGCCCGTCTCAGTTTGAGGATCAGAGACTGGCTCAGAAGGCTAGTGTTGCGGCTCGCGCTCCTCCCTCGCCCGCGGGTAGGGGTAGGAAGAATCGCAGGTCAAAGGAAGGTGAGTAAAAGACCTAAGGGATGTGATCCAGACAGGGCGTCAGTGCTTTTGTCCGGATCAGAGTGATACCTCAGTATCTACTCATTTCCTTCGGGGGTCTTACATCTGCCCTTATCTTCACCTTCCTAATTATACTATAGTCACACGAGTAGTGACGTCATGGCTGTCGCCGGCCAACGAGTTGGTGTTTTTTCAATGTATGCTTCAGACACGGGTCACGACGAGGCATTCCCCATAGCGACCCCTAGAGGACGCAGTGTCTCGTTCCCTACTCAGGGAACCATGAGTGACCACAAACTGATCACCTCCATGCCACGCCGAATTGAGGCAGTAATTAAAGCAAAAGGAGCCCCTACCAAGTATTGAGTACATGTACAGTAAATGAACATACTTTCCAGAAGGCCAACAATTCACTAAAAATGTTTTTTTTATTGGTCTTATGAAGTATTCTAATTTGTTGAGATAGTGAATTGGTGGGTTTTTGTTAAATGTGAGTCAAAATCATCACAATTAAAAGAACCAAAGACTTAGTAGAAAACTACTTCAGTCTGTGTGCATTGAATTTATTTAATACACGAGTTTCACAATTTGAGTTGAATTACTGAAATAAATGAACTTTTCCACGACATTCTAATTTATTGAGATGCACCTGTATATATATATAGTATTTTATTTTTATTATTAATTATTTATATATATATAATTTTGTATGTGTTTGTGTCCTTTTTATTACTGTAAAAATCTATTTAGCTTCCTTTTAATATGTATAATTATAACTAATTATATTTAATTTTTAGTTTTAGTCATTTGAATACTTCACTTTTATTTATTTTATTTTGAGCCAACGCAACTTTTCTAATCATTCAATTAAATTTTTTATAGATTATCATCTAATGCTTATAATTTATTTTAAGTTTTATTTTAATTACTGAATAATTAAATAAATAACTGAATTATTTAAGTTGTAGTTTTTCTTAATACCAGCAAGCTTATTATTGTTGTTATTATTATTAATATCATTTTTTATAATTATTAACATTTATTATTATTATTATTATTATTTCACTGCATTATTGTGGAATAATATCTAGTGTTTATTTATTAATAATAATAGGCAGCATCCAGTAAATAGCTTTGTGATTCATACAAGAGAAACACTGAGGAAAATTATATAGATATAAAAAAAATTCTTCTGTATTATTATTATTATAGTTTATCTCATTTAAATATGAAATCATGTGTAAAGTTCTATTGAAAGGTAAGATTTTGTATTAAAAGCAGCTTCTCACTATAATTTAATATAAATGAGAACGTCTCGGGTTACTTATGTAACCATGGTTCCCTGAGTAGGTAACGAGACACTGCGTCCTCTAGGGGTCGCTATGGGGAACGCCTCGTCGTGACTCGTATCTGAAGCATACATTGAAAAAACACCAACTCGTTGGCCGGCGACAGCCATGACGTCACTACCGGTGCGACTACAGTATAAATCGGTGCCGGGAGCTACACATCGTCTGTAGTCGCACCGGTAGTGACGTCATGGCTGTCGCCGGCCAACGAGTTGGTGTTTTTTCAATGTATGCTTCAGATACGAGTCACGACGAGGCGTTCCCCATAGCGACCCCTAGAGGACGCAGTTCGAAGTTCCCATGAAAGGGAACGTGTAACAGTTCTATGTTGAATTTACTGTTACTGTAGTTCTTATCCTCAACACTAGGGGGCTACGTCCTCAGGTATGAGGGTGAGGACTCCAATATAAGGAGTATGCGCTTTTGTGTTGACTATAGAGCTCTGAACACCAAGACCCCCCTTGATGGCTTTCCTATGCCGCAAGTGCACGACATCCTTACTTCTTTTTACGGAGCTACGGTTTTTAGTACACTGGATTTGAGGAGTGGCTACTGGCAGGTATCTTTCATACTTTCAGATACTTTCAGTGCTCTGACTCTTGAGTAAGAACAGCTCAGAGCCTGATGTTACTAGCATCAGTCTGCACTCGAAAGTCGTGACTGAAATCAGGGGGTCGCAACACAGGGGCTTTCTGAAGAGCTTCTTTCAAGGTTTCAAAATCTCGCTGACACTCTGTGGTCCATTCCCATCTAGCCTCTTTCTTCTGCCTGTTCGGAGAAATGAGGAATAAAGCGGTGGTACCAACCCGCTAACCTTCCTTCACCGTCTTGGAAATGGGGAAGTTTTTTATGGTTTCTACATTTGAGGGTTCTGTCCTCACTCCCCCTTCTGAGACAACAAGAAAGAAAGGGATTTTTGGAGAAGGTTACACTTCTTTAGGATCAATGTCAATCCTGCAGCCTCCAACTCAGCAAATAGCTGACGGAGATGTCCAATTTCTTTTTCTGTTGTTTTCTGAACATAGAACATATAACAACATAAGAACATTCGTACATCATACCTGGAATATATGAAATGACACCAAACAGACATGAAATGCAGCTCATCCGGTCTCGTAACTGTCAAAAATAAATATACATGTGAAAATAAGCAACGAGAAAATACAGAGACAGAAACACAATGAATACCATGTGCTCCTAATGCACTCAACAGTGCGTTCAGAATAAAACATCAATTATGCGTCAACTCTATATCTCGTATGACTCAAATATGAAATAAAATACTTTTAAAATAACAATTTTGACCTCAAAGAGAAATAAAATCATCTCTGACAACATTTTATTTCTGTTCGACCGGCGAGAGATTTTACACCTACCATTCTCCTCAACAGCTTTCATGCGACTGAAGAGAAAATGGCCGACTCCACTAATAGGTTACCTTAGTCACCTGTAGGTGTCCCCATATCCCTTTCTTTTAGATGCACTTAATACATTCTATTCAATTAATATCTTAGAATTATTTTGCAATATGAACAATCATTTTGGCACAATTCATTACAAGTTTCTTTTCCCCGTTACATCTGGAGTGTGTGGTATGATCCGTACGGTGTCTGGAGTTTGATGTATGACCTGTCTTCAGGTTCTGGTTTTCATGTTAAAGGATCTTGATTATTATGATTCTTCCTCTCTGAGGATCTTATTGATCAATAGTCAGTAATCTGTGGCTCTGGATCTTCCTGCTTTCATCTTTCATCATGTTTCAATATTTAATCCAGATCACACGAGTAACAGACTGTTGATCTGAACATCAGATCAGAAAACAAGTGCATTTATTCATCTTAAACATGTGATGAAGAGTTAAAATAAATCATCTTAATCATATCTGACCAATGAGAAACAGTCATGTGTTCCTGTCCATAACACCCTAGCAACAACATAGCAACCACCCATAACACCCTAGCAACAACATAGCATCCACCTAGCAACAATGCTGAGTGAAATATTAATATTTAGTCTAGAAACACTTGATTCAGCTGTTTCTGAATCTGATTCTCAGATCAAATGATCAAATGAGACTCACTGAAATCTCTGACAAAGTCTGAATCAGTTTCACAACACATATTAATAATGGCTTGTATAAACTAACAATGTGTGATTTCATGATTTCAGTCTCATTTTCAGATTGAAACATTAAAGTTTTTGTGTTAAAATGTCTGGAAACCCTGATTTTTTTCTAATTTATTTTATATTAATAAACAGGAAAATAACAGCATCAGTGTTGGAACATTTCTTTCTTTCAGTTTTAATGTCAGATATAAAGCAGAAGACAATATATGGTGTGATTATTCAGATGAGTGTAAACAGCTCCAGATGAAGTCAAAGTAAATGAATAAATGAATGTAACAGAAATGCTTCAGCTGCTCGTGTGAAATCAGTGCAGCTTTACTGACATCTAGAGCTTCTGGAAACCCTGATTTTTTTCTAATTTATTTTATATTAATAAACAGGACAATAACAGCATCAGTGTTGGATAATGTCTTGAATTATGAAGGAATGAATGCAGTTTTAATGTCAGATATAAAGCAGAAGACAATATATGGAGTCATTATTCAGATGAGTGTAAACAGCTCCAGATGAAGTCAAAGTAAATGAATAAATGAATGTAATAGAAATGCTTCAGCTGCTCGTGTGAAATCAGTGCAGCTTTACTGACATCTAGAGCTGAAACTGAGCAGCTGACTGAAAATATCACTGGCTTCATTACAGACGACCGTCCACAATAAGAAGAGCTGTTTGACCATTTATCTGAGAAACCTGCATGACTCTATATGAATTATACACATGACTATATTCTTAATAAACCCTCTGATGCACAAGCTATGAAAACCCCTTCTGATGCACAACATTCATTCACTACCATTTATTAATATTTAAACTATGGTTTTCAGTGAACACCTATTATTATTGAAGTTTTCCTGGGTTTTGTGTTACTGCATCAGGTTTACACACACCGCTCAAAAATGACCCATCTATGAAAAAAGCGTGAGAAAAGAATAGACAACATTTAGTTCAATAATGCTCTGTTTTTAGTAAATGAATGCACATGCTGCAGAATCAAGGAATGAACA
>NW_015507033.1:112671-114693 GCF_001515645.1 Sinocyclocheilus grahami
AAACTTAAAGCTGTATTGTACTTGTACTGTACTGAAACACCCTTTTCGTCTGTGACCCACATAATACATCTTATTGTAAAGTCTAATAATATATAATTAGGGAATATTTGTATCATATCATTTATAAGATACACTTAAATGGTCCTGTTTTCTTTTCTGGGCTTTGCTTGTATGTCCAAATATCTGCTTGCTGATGATTATTATATACTATTAACATATAGTAAATGTCAAAGTTTTCATTAATTTCATCAGATTTTGAAAACATATTCTAAACACACATATTTTTTTTTTTCCATAAAAATATGATTTGTATGATTATCATTATTGGGTTGATGGTTAGTGTATCGATATATGTTATGGGTCTACATAAGCTGTACACCCCACACATATACCCTTAGATGTCCTTTACATTTGTTTAGACAGAGAGTGATATCTGCTACCCAAAGGCCCGACGTTGCAGGATTACAACATTTCCCTAAACACTTCCTAAACTGTCAAAAATGCAAAAACCCCATTTATTTCTGCATTAGAGGCCTACAAAAACAACATGTAAAAGCTGAAAAAACTATTCACTGTGTTTTTCTCTCCTTGGGTCTTTGAGGGTTAAAATGAAATGCCAAAACTGAAGCCAGTACAAGAACTATTTCAATCTAAATAGAATCAAACAAACACAAACTCTAAACTAAAATACTCAAGCAGAAAGCACACTTAAAAGCCAGCTCTTCAAAGGTTTTGTGTTGATCGTTGCTCTGAAATGATAAGTTGCTGGTAAAAGTGTTTACAAAAACATCCAGTTCAGATCATTTAATTGAGCCAATTGAACATTTTCAAAGTCAACATGAAATTGCCAAAGAGTCGTTGCATTCGCATTTCACAATCATATTATCTCTGAAACAACAATGCTGATAATAACACTGAAACACCAGTTCTTGCCATCAGAAATACTATTAGTCACGTAAAATGTAATTTAAGCCATTTTTACATCATCTGTTGCATAGTTAGATAAATATTTGGCCTCCAAAGATCAAAATGGTCCCCAGTTAGATGGTGAAGTGTGACGTGATCTGTTTGGTTGCCTTTACATTTAGCAATGTACAGTTTGCATTTACGTTTAGCATATTCTGACTATTTCTGAATGTAATGGCAATGTTGATAATAACCTTAAACAAAATGGAGCCTCTAAATTGCATTGAAACATTTCAGTGTGTTAAACGACTAAAGTGTTTTATTGAACACATTCACTCTTCACTGTTAAAAGTATTGACCTGCAAGTGTTACCTTAAAGAGCTCTTTCTGCTTGATTTAACCCATAAAATGAGTTTTGTTGGCGTAAACTGAAGTGTGTAAGTTCGGCTCAGTGATGTTAAATAGTATTTCTCACTTGAACAAAACCAGTTCATTTAGATGTTTCCATGTTTAGGTCACCGTTGTGTTCACTATTGCATGGCCATTTCCACACAGGCTAAACTGTACAAGCTAAACAGGTCTGAAGCATGTAGTAGTGATTTCACTAAACTAAAGCACACTGCTCTCCTGTTAGATGGTGAAGTGCGACGCCTGTTTGGTTGACTTTACATTTAACAATATTTCACATTCTCACTATCTCTGAATGCAATGGCAATGTTGATAATACAATATTACAATATATGTTGATTGTAACATTAATTTTACAGAAACATTTTCAAAGTCAAATTCATACGTTGAGAAGTGTATTGGGGTTAAGCCAAGAACATGTTAAATAAATGTTAAATAAAACAAATGATATTGTTAACTATAAGAGGCATTGCCAACTGTTGCCATCTGGCTGACTCAAATTTTTTTGTTACTATTTTTATTACTATTATTATTTGTAAAATAAAGAAACTAAGTACTAACAAACTAACTATAATGACACTTCCCAATGTACAATACACTTCTCAATATATCAGTATTTTATCAAAATGTATTCAGACACCTTCAACATTTCTCACATTATCACAGTTTATTCGCTATAGTTTAGAAAATGGTAATAAAACATGACAA
>NW_015507033.1:115774-131671 GCF_001515645.1 Sinocyclocheilus grahami
AAATGTATCTGGTGTCAGGGTTGCTATGGAACCAGGGGCCTGTTCGGCTTCCTGGGGTGTTACAGAGTATTTGTTAAATCTAGCTAACAAAATATATATTGTGTGTTTGAGTGGTCCAGACGCTACACACTTAAGCAAAACATGGTCAGCTCAAATGTCTGAATAACTTTTGGTCCCCACTTTTTTATCAATTTTACTGTAGTCCACTGTATGAAGAATTTTTGGGTATAATATGTCACAGTTTACTTTATTTTATTCTCCTCACTTACATGAACTCTAGTGTCCTGCACATTTTGTCTTAATAATTTTTAGTTTGACTGTGTATATATATATATGATTGCATTCATACATTGAGAAGTGTATTTGTATTAGTGTCAAGCCCAGAAAATATCTGCGGGTTATAATAATTTATTAAGCATTTTGGATTTCCATCAGAATATTTGTGCAATGGTGATAATGTGTGTTTAGAGTTGCATTAAAATAAAGTTAGATTGTGAAGAAACACTTGGTACAATTGCTCTTGTGTTTCCACACACAGTTGCATTGCAGTCTCTGGAGGTCCCCTGGTGCATAAGTAGACGTCGTTCAGAGCTTCAGCTCCACACTTGGCACATTTAAAAAAAAAAATATATAGAGAGTGTGTGAGAGAGGGTGTGTGTGTGTGTGTGTGTGTGTGTGTGTGTGTGTGCGTGAGAGAGAGAGTGTGTGAGTGTGTGTGAAAGAGTGAGTGTGTGTGTGTGAGTGTTTGTATGTATGTGTGTGTGAGTGTTTGTGTGTGTGTGAGAGTGTGTGAGTGTGTGTGTGTGTGCGTGAGGGAGAGAGAGAGAGTGAGTGTTTGTGTGTGTGAGTGTTTGTGTGTGTGTGAGAGAGAGAGTGAGTGTGTGTGTGTGAGAGTGAGAGAGTGTGAGTGTGAGAGAAAGTGTGAGAGTGAGAGTGTGAGTGTGTGAGTGTGTGAGTGTGAGTGTGAGAGAGAGTGTGAGTGTGAGAGAGAGAGTGAGTGTGTGTTTTATGAGGGTTAAGAGGTTTAATAAATAAATACAATAATAAAATATATAATACATTTTAAAAGCAAGTATATTTAGATGTTTTTATTTAAAAATAAATATGTATTATACACATAGTGTGTGTGTGTGTGAGAGAGAGTGAGTGTGTGTGTGTGAGAGTGTGTGTGTGTGTGTGTGTGTGTGTGTTGGCTGTACATCATGTCACTTTATAATATTTTTCAGAGCGGTGATCTCACTGTTGAGGTTGAGCGCAGAGGTTAAAGAAAACTCGCTTGAAGAAAGAAGAGGAAGTGGCATCTTAACCCACACACAACTGATGATCTCTGGACCCAGTTTGGACTGATGGGTGTGAATTCTCACACATTCCAGTTCTTCTTCTTTGTTTCTGGTTTCTTTAATAACCTGTGTGGTCAAACTAACTATGTGTGTGTTATATTTAGTGTTGCACAAAAGTCTCGACTTAGTTCGTGGCTTAGTATAGGCTCCTTTCAGAGTCTGAGTTCCAGTGTTCATTTACTATGGAAACTTGATGTCTGAAGTCACTTATGGGCGTAATGATGATGCATATGAGAAATCCCCCTCAACAGGGCAGGAGACAAGATGATGAACAATACAAGCCAATGTACGTAGAGTATAGAAAACATTCTGCTGCGTCTAAGTACACACACTATTTGTGCAGCAGCAGCATCACAGATCTATTCGGCTAAGACTAAATACATGAACATAGGCATATCCATAGACAACTGTAAACTCTTCAGAAGTCAGAAATCAGAAAGAGCTTTGTCATCGAGTAAGGAATTAGACTTGACGTCAGAAGCTTCCAGTGCAGAAAAACTGAGATTTTTGAGATTCGTCATCAAAAATGTGTTTGTTAGCTATTTAAAAAAAATAATAATAATAATAAATATACAAATGGGGATTACGGGCTTGTCTTGACCTTTGCTCGTCTGTGTAATTGAGCTTGGTTAGTGTGGGCGGTACACTTAGTGTGACATGTTTCTGTAGTGTTTTCAGAGCTGTGATCTCACTGTTGTTACTGTGATCATCTCTGAACCCAGATCAGACTGATGATGGCTGTGAATCTGGACACTCATGCTGCTCTTTATGTGGTTGTCTGTCTGAACACAGAGAGCTGATGAGCAGAAGAGGAGCAGATGATGTTAAAGAAAGAAAGGCTGACAGAAAGAGAACATGTCTGATGAGTGTGATCTGTGTCTGCTGGGACTGATCTTTCTCTCCTCACTTCTCACAGGTAAACACATTTCTACACGCTCTTTATAGAGTTTGAACATGTTCTGATCTCAGACTCACATTTACAAACATTCTGGAGAGCGTGTTGTCTACATTAAGTGAGGTTAAAAGACTGTGTGATCTGAATCTTCATGCTGCTGTGTTAGAGGTTATCATTTATTAATATATAATATGATGAGATGTTCTTGTGTTTCAGGTATCAGTGGAGTGGATGACGCTCATGTGTTTATCAGCTCTGGTCAAAATGTCCGTCTGTCCTGTAATAATGCTCTTCCTGACTGCAAATCAACTACATGGAACTATAACAGATTCAGAGATTCAGCAGCAGTTGAACTGATCGGTTTAGGGATAAAGAAGAAAGACACAGAGAGTCATGAGAGACTGAGTTTGGGGTCTGACTGCTCTCTGAACATCAACAACATCACAAAACAAGATTATGGATTTTACATCTGCCGTCAATATGTGAATGACAAACAACAAGGAACTGATACTTATGTTTATCTGCATGTTCTTCATGGTAATTTTACGATTATGTGGTCAATTTATTCTTCATTTAAACTCTCCTGATGATTGAAGAGTGTGTGATTTGTGTGTTATTCTGTGTTTCAGTCTCTTCATCTTCATCATCCTCACAGACTGAGATCAGTGCAGGCCGCTCTGTGACTCTCTTCTGTCAGTTGTATTCCCTTGCTTGTGATGATTGGATCCGTTCTGAGAGAATTGAGCTGTTCTGGGTGAATCAGGCTGGTGTCAAACTGACGAGATCAGACTCCAGATATCAGATATTATTCTCATCAGATCACTGTATCATCACTCTGAATACAACACTCCTGAATGAAGATCACAACAGAGAGTGGAGATGTGAAGTTACTCGGAGAGATCAAGTCAAGAGCTCAGTCACATACACTGTCAAGAGTTCAGGTCAGAAACTAACTTTCCTAACTCCCTTTCAGAAAACGGACTGATACAGTTGCAGTATCATCTCAGACCACAAGAGGCTCCTATAACTGTCTAATGGAGAAATAACAGACAACACCTCGCTTTGCTGCAGCTCAGGGTCCTAAACAGCTGTTTATAGATAGAAATAGCCTTGATGGAAACACCACTCCTTCTGCTTTTCTTCATCTGATGATGGAACACATTATATTATGTTAATGAAAATATGATGTTATTATGAAGCATCTAGATTCCAGTCAGCAGCTCAAACTCTGAGACGACATCAAGACAAACTCCAGCAGCAGGTCCTACACAAGGTTCATGATCACTGACACACATCAGCAGTCTCTCACGTCACTGCTTTACATCCGACCACAAGAACATCTGCCTGCTGATTCATGAGTTCAGCACTGAAACCTCAAAGATTCATAAATACATGTGCATTTAACATGTTTTCATACACTGTCATATGTTTAGCTGCTGATGTTCTACACTTCAGTGTTCATGCAAACTTACAAAACGTCACACTTTACACACACATATCTATAAACAAGAAAGAGATCACATTGGAGAAAAAGATTCTTTTAAAATTTTTGGTAAATGGCAACCATCAGTTCCCTTTCATGGGAACTTCGAACTGCGTCCTCTAGCGGTCGCTATGGGGAATGCCTTGTCGTTACCCGTGTCTGAAGCATACATTGATAAAACACCAACAACACGTTGGCCGGCGACAGCCATGACGTCACTACCGGTGCGACTACTGACTGTTTTGTTTGAAGCGTGCATTTCTGTGGTAAGAGCGATCTCTATTTATCTCATTATGGCGAGCACTAGCAAAGCATTTAAGGATGTGTGCATCCGTGTTGTCGTTGTTTAACATCTGATGACACACAGAATCTATGCGTTATTTTTTTGGGCGAAGAGCACGTACGCGATGCCTCCGAGGGGGCAATCGGCGTGCACTGCGAGCGTTATTTCCAATGAAAAAGCTCCGCTCTCGTTTGTCTCTCTTTTCGAGGAAAGACGGACAGCCATCTGCTTCCTGTGATTCAGGACCCGCCGCTGCTGAGGCACAGAGGAGAATGAGCTTGTGGGGATCGCAGGTGGATCTGGCCAATGAGGTTGAAGAGGGGTTTTCCCTCTCACGCTCATCGGCTGTGGACAAGAATGAGCTGCTGGAGGATGATGTTATTTCATTAACTTCGTCTGATCCAGGGGCCAGTGCTCTGCTGGGTTCAGCCCAGCAAAAGCAGGAAATATCTGAGGAGGGCAAAGAAGCTGAGGCTGAGCCTTCCCAAACCTCCTGCCCTGCGTATGATGAGCTTTTGAAAGTTATGGATCGCGCCACGGTGAGGCTTTACTTGCCGTGAAGTGGGCGAAGAAAGTGACGTCGCGAGATCATCTCGATGAACGTTATTTTTCTGGCCATAACCCTCCAGCTCTGGTGAGCCTTCCTTTCTTCCTGTTTTTCATACAGAGATTGAGAAGGAATGGAAGAGGCCATTTTTCCTCACACATCCATCGATTTCAGCATATGAGTTATGCCAACATCGAGGCGAAGCGTGAAAGCGGTTATGAGAAGATGCCCCTATAGAGAGACGCTGGCCAGCCATCTCTCTATGGGTGAGACACCCTCTCTTAAGGCTCCCTTCTTAACATCTCGCTCGAATGCCAGGGCATACGCAGCAGCAGCAGGTTGGGCTGTCGCCCGCGGGTAGGGGTAGGAAGAATCGCGGGGCAAAGGAAGGTAGGTAAAAGACCTAAGGGATGTGATCCAGACAGGGCGTCAGCGCTTTTGTCCGGATCAGAGTGATACCTCAGTATCTACTCATTTCCTTCGGGGGTCTTACATCTGCCCTTATCTCCCCCTTCCTAATTCCCCTGTAACCACCATCTCTCCACCTGACCGAGGTTAGATGGGAATTTCCTGCATTACAGTCTCCTATGCTGGACCTATGATGTTTGGTTGGTTCTATGGCTTCATAGTGACCACCTTACTGATGGTCCGGACCAGAGGCTTCTTTGGACGGGGCTCCGACGCGGGAACCATGGTGGGTGAGTATGATCCATTTCTAAATATATATGTGTGTGTATGTGTATTTAATGCGCTGGTGGTTGTGTGTATAATCCTTCTGCTGGCTTTCTTTGCAGTGTTCCCGGGACCTGTGTGTTTCTGTCCATTTTCTAGGGTAGGTCCTTGATGAGCACCCCTTCTGCTGGGTTCAGAAACCGGGTGCTCGTCTTGCAGTGTTTATTTCACTTGTCGATTATGTCTTAGATGGTACGATAAACCGGGTTTCAGCTTCATACTTCCTGGATTATGCAGCCAGGTCACAGGCTTCTGCGGGAGCCTTCTTGATCATTAGGCCCCTGGCATGGCACTGCAAAGATTTTCTGGACGTCCGGATCCACATAATCCACATAAGTGGTAAGTGTGCACGTTATGCTTTGCGCACTTTCTAAAATCCACATAGGTGGTAAGTGTGCACGTTATGCTTTGCCTACTTTCTAAAATCCACATAAGTGGTAAGTGTGCACGTTATGCTTTGCCCACTTTTCTGAAACCCTGTATGGTAAGGGTTACGCGTTATTTGCCTCGTTCCCTTTCTTAGAGTTGGTTTAGACTCCGGTACCTTGGGCTCCACTCGACTAGTGTGTCTCTGTCGACACACTCTTATTCTCTTGCTTGTGATGATTGGATCCGTTCTGAGAGAATTGAGCTGTTCTGGGTGAATCAGGCTGGTGTCAAACTGACGAGATCAGACTCCAGATATCAGATATTATTCTCATCAGATCACTGTATCATCACTCTGAATACAACACTCCTGAATGAAGATCACAACAGAGAGTGGAGATGTGAAGTTACTCGGAGAGATCAAGTCAAGAGCTCAGTCACATACACTGTCAAGAGTTCAGGTCAGAAACTAACTTTCCTAACTCCCTTTCAGAAAACGGACTGATACAGTTGCAGTATCATCTCAGACCACAAGAGGCTCCTATAACTGTCTAATGGAGAAATAACAGACAACACCTCGCTTTGCTGCAGCTCAGGGTCCTAAACAGCTGTTTATAGATAGAAATAGCCTTGATGGAAACACCACTCCTTCTGCTTTTCTTCATCTGATGATGGAACACATTATTATGTTAATGAAAATATGATGTTATTATGAAGCATCTGAACGTTCATCTTCTGCAGCTCCGGTCATTATAAATTCACAGATTCCAGTCAGCAGCTCAAACTCTGAGACGACATCAAGACAAACTCCAGAGACATAATGATGTCATTCATTCAGGTCAGGACATGGGTTGTTGGTTTATGGGTTGCAGTATCATCTCAGGCCACAAGAGGCTCCTATAACTGTCTAATGGAGAAATAACAGACAACACCTCGCTTTGCTGCAGCTCAGGGTCCTAAACAGCTGTTTATAGATAGAAATAGCCTTGATGGAAACACCACTCCTTCTGCTTTTCTTCATCTGATGATGGAACACATTATATTATGTTAATGAAAATATGATGTTATTATGAAGCATCTAGATTCCAGTCAGCAGCTCAAACTCTGAGACGACATCAAGACAAACTCCAGCAGCAGGTCCTACACAAGGTTCATGATCACTGACACACATCAGCAGTCTCTCACGTCACTGCTTTACATCCGACCACAAGAACATCTGCCTGCTGATTCATGAGTTCAGCACTGAAACCTCAAAGATTCATAAATACATGTGCATTTAACATGTTTTCATACACTGTCATATGTTTAGCTGCTGATGTTCTACACTTCAGTGTTCATGCAAACTTACAAAACGTCACACTTTACACACACATATCTATAAACAAGAAAGAGATCACATTGGAGAAAAAGATTCTTTTAAAATTTTTGGTAAATGGCAACCATCAGTTCCCTTTCATGGGAACTTCGAACTGCGTCCTCTAGCGGTCGCTATGGGGAATGCCTTGTCGTTACCCGTGTCTGAAGCATACATTGATAAAACACCAACAACACGTTGGCCGGCGACAGCCATGACGTCACTACCGGTGCGACTACTGACTGTTTTGTTTGAAGCGTGCATTTCTGTGGTAAGAGCGATCTCTATTTATCTCATTATGGCGAGCACTAGCAAAGCATTTAAGGATGTGTGCATCCGTGTTGTCGTTGTTTAACATCTGATGACACACAGAATCTATGCGTTATTTTTTTGGGCGAAGAGCACGTACGCGATGCCTCCGAGGGGGCAATCGGCGTGCACTGCGAGCGTTATTTCCAATGAAAAAGCTCCGCTCTCGTTTGTCTCTCTTTTCGAGGAAAGACGGACAGCCATCTGCTTCCTGTGATTCAGGACCCGCCGCTGCTGAGGCACAGAGGAGAATGAGCTTGTGGGGATCGCAGGTGGATCTGGCCAATGAGGTTGAAGAGGGGTTTTCCCTCTCACGCTCATCGGCTGTGGACAAGAATGAGCTGCTGGAGGATGATGTTATTTCATTAACTTCGTCTGATCCAGGGGCCAGTGCTCTGCTGGGTTCAGCCCAGCAAAAGCAGGAAATATCTGAGGAGGGCAAAGAAGCTGAGGCTGAGCCTTCCCAAACCTCCTGCCCTGCGTATGATGAGCTTTTGAAAGTTATGGATCGCGCCACGGTGAGGCTTTACTTGCCGTGAAGTGGGCGAAGAAAGTGACGTCGCGAGATCATCTCGATGAACGTTATTTTTCTGGCCATAACCCTCCAGCTCTGGTGAGCCTTCCTTTCTTCCTGTTTTTCATACAGAGATTGAGAAGGAATGGAAGAGGCTCCTCACGCATCCATCGATTCCAGCATACAAGTTATGCCAACATTGAGGCGATGCGCAAAAGCGGTTATGAGAAGATGCCCCTATAGAGAGACGCTGGTCAGCTATCTCTCTATGGGTGAGACGTCCTCTAAGACTCCCTTCCTTGACATCTCGCTCGGATGCCAGGGCATACGCAGCAGCAGCAGGTCGGACTTTCGCTTCATTGCACACAATGGTGATGCTCCAAGCATATCAGGCTGACCTGCTGAAAGACCTGGATTAAGGCGGGGGCCTTTCTCCTGATGAGGTAGCTGAGTGCGCCGCACCATGGATCTCGCTCTACGTGCTACTAAGCAAGCCGCCTCTGCTAGTGGCAGGTTCATGGCGGCTATGGTAGTGACCTCTGTGGGTGAACTTAGCAGATATCGGGAAGAAAGAGAGGGGCTTTCTTCTCGATGCGCCGGTTTCGCCTTCCGTATTTTTGGTACCTCCGTTGAGACGGTGGTCGAGAAGTTCAGGGAGGCAAAGGTGTGCTCAGCGGTCTTCACAAAAGTCCAGGTCTGAGCCCGAACCTTTGGCCGAATGTCACTGACAGCCGTCTAACGTCCCAGGGGCAACTCCCATTGCAATATGGTAGAGTTGGTACTTAGTTACTTAGTGGGTTTCTGGCATGCACTCCCCTCAGCATGGTGGCGTGGGTATTATTTTTTTGGGCGAAGAGCACGTACGCGATGCCTCCGAGGGGGCAATCGGCGTGCACTGCGAGCGTTATTTCCAATGAAAAAGCTCCGCTCTCGTTTGTCTCTCTTTTCGAGGAAAGACGGACAGCCATCTGCTTCCTGTGATTCAGGACCCGCCGCTGCTGAGGCACAGAGGAGAATGAGCTTGTGGGGATCGCAGGTGGATCTGGCCAATGAGGTTGAAGAGGGGTTTTCCCTCTCACGCTCATCGGCTGTGGACGAGAATGAGCTGCTGGAGGATGATGTTATTTCATTAACTTCGTCTGATCCAGGGGCCAGTGCTCTGCTGGGTTCAGCCCAGCAAAAGCAGGAAATATCTGAGGAGGGCAAAGAAGCTGAGGCTGAGCCTTCCCAAACCTCCTGCCCTGCGTATGATGAGCTTTTGAAAGTTATGGATCGCGCCACGGTGAGGCTTTACTTGCCGTGAAGTGGGCGAAGAAAGTGACGTCGCGAGATCATCTCGATGAACGTTATTTTTCTGGCCATAACCCTCCAGCTCTGGTGAGCCTTCCTTTCTTCCTGTTTTTCATACAGAGATTGAGAAGGAATGGAAGAGGCCGCTTTTCCTCACGCATCCATCGATTCCAGCATACAAGTTATGCCAACATTGAGGCGATGCGCGAAAGTGGTTATGAGAAGATGCCCCTATAGAGAGATGCTGGTCAGCTATCTCTTTATGGGTGAGACGTCCTCTAAGACTCCCCTCCTTGACATCTCGCTCGGATGCCAGGGCATACGCAGCAGCAGCAGGTCGGACTTTCGCTTCATTGCACACAATGGTGATGCTCCAAGCATATCAGGCTGACCTGCTGAAAGACCTGGATTAAGGCGGGGGCCTTTCTCCTGATGAGGTAGCTGAGTGCGCCGCACCATGGATCTCGCTCTACGTGCTACTAAGCAGGCTGCCTCTGCTAGTGGCAGGTTCATGGCGGCTATGGTAGTGACGGAGGGACCTCTGTGGGTGAACTTAGCAGATATCGGGAAGAAAGAGAGGGGCTTTCTTCTCGATGCGCCGGTTTCGCCTTCCGTATTTTTGGTACCTCCATTGAGACGGTGGTTGAGAAGTTCAGGGAGGCAAAGGCGCGCTCAGCGGCCTTCACGAAGGTCCAGATCTGAGTCCGAACAACCCAGGGGTCCTGGCCCATCTCGGTTTGAGAATCAGAGACGGGCACAGAAGGCTCGCGCTCCTCCCCCGCCCGCATGTAGCCTAAGCCTTTGGCCGTAGGGAATAATGTCACTGACAGCCGTCTAACGTCCCAGGGGCAACTCCCATTGCAATATGGTAGAGTTGGTACTTAGTGCTCGCCATGGTTTCTGGCATGCACTCCCCTCAGCATGGTGGCGTGGGTATACCATTCCCCATAGCGACCCCTAGAGGACGCAGTTCGAAGTTCCCATGAAAGGAAATGTCTCAGGTTACGTATTTAACCATGGTTCCCTGAGTAGGGAACGAGACACTGCGTCCTCTAGGATTATTGCCATGCTTCGGACGCAAGTTTCAGATGAAGAAGTGGATGATGTGTTCTCTCGGCGCCTATTTATACTATAGTCGCACCGGTAGTGACATCATGGCTGTCGCCGGCCAACGTGCTGTTGGTGTTTTTTCAATGTATGCTTCAGACACGGGTCACGACGAGGTGGTCCCCATAGCGACCCCTAGAGGACGCAGTTTGAAGTTCCCTACTCAGGGAACCATGGTTACATACGTAACCTGAGACGTTTTCTCCCAACACCTTGGGACTGAAATAAAATGATAGTAGATGGTAGATTAATGAAGCAGTGCGAGTTCATTCATCATGTCTGTGATGTGAAGCTCTAGTATGATGTGATGTTGATGATGTTCATTATGTTTTTTATCTGAACTAACAGACATGATCACAGATCCAGCAGAAACTGAAGTCAGAAGGACTGCTGGATCATTATTCAGAGGTACCACACGTCTTTACCATGCTTTGATTTCACTCCCAGTTTCACAGATTGAGTCTGTTTTTTCTCCTGATTGTGTCTATCATCATCTTTCCTGCAGTGATTGTGATTATTGTTAAGTTTGCAGCATTTGCTGCTCCTACTGTGATTCTTCTTCAGATCATCTGTGCAAGAAGAGCTGGTGAGTTTTTCAGATGATGCACATTGATCTTTAATAATCTGAGAGCTCAGTGATGATTTTGTGTTGAATTATTTTGCAGGGAGGAAGGATTCGCAGCACCAGAGGAAATAGTGATGAATACAATATTAGAATAAATACTCGCTACAAATAACAAATTACAGCAAGATTTATCTTCATCTCAATTATATTATGAATATTTGCATGCAGCTTTCAAGGATATTTGCTGCATATACATATAATTCAGTATGTGGTTAGCCTTGATTCATCTAATTGTTGCATTAAACTTTTTACAGAAGGCTTTTTAAATGTTGTATAGTCCATTTTAACTGATGTTGTGACACATGTCTGTTAGTTATTGTATGACATACTTACAGAGGTATGTTTTTTTTTATTCGTTCACTGATCATTTCAATCCAGTGACAAATCCTTACTTATGAAAATATATGATTTTCTTTCCCACATACATCATACTATAACATGTTTTTATGTCAAATACCATACGCAGAATTATAAATTCACAATTCACAAACCTCTTCTTTTGTCTTCAGATATGTGCTGAATACTTATTTGAGTCTATTTCACAGTCTAAACGTGGTTGATAATAGACTTTAAATAGTAAAGATATTGTGCATTTTTTTCCGAATTGGCCCTTTGTGTAAACTCTTGATTACAAACATCTAAAAAATAAAAAAAAATAAAAAAACAGTGCACCTTTGTATTTTCCCTGTGTGTTATTTTCCTTCTCTCGACGCTTCACACTCCAGTCCAGCAGGGGCGCCACCATTAATCTTCCACTAGTGAAACGAATTAAGAAGATTCGTTTCACTAGTGGTGGCGAGATGAAGCCTCGTGAAGCTTTTGAAGCTTTGCAGACAGATGCGTTGAAAAGTAGTTCATTTATTTCAATGCACGCTAGCGCCACCTGCTGGTCAATGCCAATAAGCTGCAGGAAAACATTGTCAGGAGTGTGTCAGCGTTCGAATGTGCACTACATGGTTAAAAAAGACTTGATACAGTAACACACACTCTCACATAGTGAACATGTAAAATAAACGAATATATTCTTTGAAGTTTTTAATATGTTTTTTACTTTTGTAACTTATTATTTGTAAATCAGCGGTCTCAAAGCTCTGCACAGTTTAGCTCCAAACAGCTCCAACTCACACCTGCTATCTTACTTGATCTGTTATTGGTATTTCATCTTCTAGAGATAACCATATGCTTAACAATGGAATTCGGTCTGTAGATGCATTAATTAGCATTTCCTTCCATTGTGAATGTTTATCTTCTGTCCTTGTTAAATTTCTCACTTTTTTTATGACTTCTGCTCTTATAACAAGTCCTGTGCACTTATGTAATAAGCTATATCCTCTCAATTTAAACATGCATTTTCTGTCTCTTTAATAACACAATCTGTATCTGCATTATTATGTTCTCCTGACCTCTTAGGTCCTATCTCCTTTCTAACTGCATTTGTCAGCTGCAGCTCCAGCAACTTTGCCTGTATATGTGTTTCTTCTCCTGTGTTACAGACTCTGAATGCCTAACTGAATTCCTCTCGTTCCAGCAGCAGGAGTAAAAGACTGCCTTCTATTGTTTCTGCACTGTCCCAGCTTTCAGATGTTTCTGATTCTAATCGCACTATAGCTCACTGTCTCCAGCTCCCTAACTATTTTTCTATTAACTTTCCTAGAATATTACCTGTTTTACTGATTTCGACTAGTCGTTCTCATTTACCCAGAAGTTAAAATATGATCAATATTCCTATCCCACTATCTCATTAGGTCTCTTCCTCTCTTCTTAGTACTGGGATTTTTATATTTGATCCCTCTAATTTCAGCTTTTGACCAATCATTCTGAATTTGTTTATGTACTCTCCTTAGGTGCAATATTTCTCCTTTCTTACTGTAATGTATGTCACAGTCTTGTATCCCTCTGTATTTCTAATTACATCTCTTTGCCTTCACTTTCTGTGATGAAAATGTGTCATTTTCTTGCTCTCCTTCTAAACTATCTGTAAAACGTCTTATTTCTTATTTCTGACTGATCCTGCTGTTCTCCTTCTCTCTCTGAAGCAGAAACTGTTGTTCTGCAGGGTTTTATAGTTCTTTTTCTTTTAACGTAACTTTGTTTAAATTGATCTCTATCACTATTATTCATTAACAAATATAATTTCGGAGGAAATTCCTCTTCTGAATTCCTTATTATTCCTGTCAATATTCCATTAATTACAGCTGTCACAGAATGTCTATACTGTCCTGTCCCTATCAAGGTTAAATGTATTATTTTAACCCCTCTACTGATTCTGATTTTAATTCAGTACAACATTATTGTCTCAGCTTCTAACTCAAAGCGTTTAATAGTAACAGCGTGTGTTATAAAGATCCACTGAGGCGCTTCGGTGGTATTTCTGACTGACCCTGGACTCTGCACTTCTAACTGCTCACATGTATTCTCTGTTTCTCCTAATACTTCTTCTCCTAGCAGGTTAAAAATCTCATCTACAACTCTTTTTATTTTGTAATGTGGTCTCTTCACGCTTTTCTGTTCTTTATTCTGCTCTCGCTAAGTTTCACATTCCTAGTGTCTAATGGGGTTATCGTAAATCTTAATGTCTCTGGTTCATCTCTGTTTTTCTGCACTGAGACATTTTCCCAGGTTTTAGACGTTTGATTTTACATCTTATGCTCATTTTCCCCTGTTTAGTAATCTCATTAGTTTACTTATTCTAAATTGTATTCTTATTATTATTTGTTTAGTAGCCTCTAATTGTAACCTTCATGTATAACAATTTGTTTGTTTTAAAGGGGTCATATGCTGCTGCTAAAAAGAACATTATTTTGTGTATTTGGTGTAATGAAATGTGTTTATGCGGGTTAAGGTTAAAAAAACACATAATTTTCCACATACTGTACATTATTGTTTCTTCTCTATGCCCCGACTTTCTGAAACGCGTCGATTTTTACAAAGCTCATCGGTCTGAAAAGCGAGGTGTGCTGTGATTGGCCAGCTATCTAATGCATTGTGATTGGCCGAATACCTCAAGCGTGTGACGGAAATGTTACGACCCTTACCATACTGTGATGCCATCTCCCGGAACGACCAGACAAAACCAGTAAAACCCATTACAAACAAGGCATTTATTGCATCCAGTGGGGACATAATTACGGATTATAATGACTTATACTGTCCTTTTACGTGCTGCGTTGCATCGCGCCGCGTAAACATAAAACCATGTCTGCATTTGTGATCGGAGAAATGACAAACAACAAGTGCTACTCTACACCAAGCGGCGACCTCCCGGTTTCTCGCTTGATGCCAATACGGAAGTGACTAAAACTGTAATTCATCGACTGACCACTAGAGGCTGGCTCCAAAAGGGAGTCAGTCCCGTAGACTCCCCATGTTAAAATGCCCAACTTTACAGCAGAAAAAATGTTTACAGCCTGGTACAAAAAGTGATTTTGGTCTATATAGGTAATTTTGCCCTTCATGAAGATTCACTCATCAGTAGAGGTCTAAACATTTCATTCATTGTTATTAAGGACGTAGCACTATCTGATCACTTCTGTATTTTCTTTGATATATTGATCTCTGTTACCACTGAATCTAGATCGGTCTCTGTCAGAAAGAGATGCATTAACGAGAACACTAGTGTGCTATTTATGGAGGCTATATCTTTAACACCAAGCATTTCTGCAGACTCAAGTTTTAGCCTAGTTTTAATGTAATCTAGAATAGCCAATAAAATTCATGTTTCATTTATAAAGAATCATTGTCTGGTGTCGTAAAATTTTAAAGTCAAAACCTTTGCCAAGATTATTGTTACCTCTCTAAGAGCTTACAAATTATCAAAATATCGTATTACCCGTGGCCAGGGAAATACATATAGTCAAATTGGTAATATACACTGACATTAACTTCTCGCTGGCCGAGTAGCTGATAGAGTGTAAACTATCAAATTTGAATTTAGTTTTAATCAGGTGGACCTCGAATTTTCAGATCCGAGTCCTCTCAAAACCTGAATGAATTAATAATAATTAATTCCCTAAAATTAAGTAATCAAGTCATTACACTTAGAAGGGAGAGGTTATTATTAGTGCTGGGCAACGATAAAACATTTGAATCGCGATTAATCGCATGATTTTCTGTGATTAATCGCATTGTTATGCACAAAATTCAATAATAAATTCAAAAGTAGTATTGTGCACTTTTTTCATTTAAACGTACTGCTATATGAACAAAAATGCACTTTAAACAAATAAGGTGCTTTTTTACAGCAGTATTCCTTACTCCTTACATAGTAGCAGTTAAAATATTTCTTGTAAATCTCAACTTATAACATTAATGTAATCAAATTAAATATAAAACCAAAGCTATTTGCCACTGCCAGGGCATTAACGTTTTCATAGACAATATTTTATAGTTTGTTATTGAAAAACAAGCTATGCTCAGAGTCCAGAGCCTCGATCATAACATTATAACAGGCATCTTAGAGACCTGCACTATCGCGGGACCCAACACAGCAGAGTGCGGCGTGGGACAACACTTGATGCGACTATGAGTGCGGGCGTGTAGAGACTCGTGTGTGCAGGATGCGGGAGAATAAGGGTGTACTCACACTAGGCAATCTTAACCGTGTCCGAGCGCGTGCCTCGGGCAATAATAATAAAAAACTGTGTTAATGCGTGATAAAATTATTCTCCACCACTTAACCCATTTAAGCCCACCGCAGTTTGCGGGAGAATAAGGGTGTACTCACACTAGGCAATCTTAACCATGGCCGAGCACATTTGACCATCAAAGCCTGGTTCATTTGACTAGTGTGATCGCTCCGTGCTGTGCTCGGGCACGGTTCGTTTAGCCGGCCCTGGCTCGGTTGGAAGAGGTGGGCCAGAGCGCGGTTCAGTTGGGCTCGGGTGCGGTACACATGTACTGAGTGGAGCGTTGAAATTTTGATACGTGCAGAATGATTGCGTGAACATTCCTGAGCAGCAAAAGTGATAGGTCTGTAAAGCAATATATTGTGAGAGGGATGTGTGTGTTACCGGTGTAACGTTTATTATTATTTATTAGCTCTAAAAAGGGGAA
>NW_015507034.1:0-918 GCF_001515645.1 Sinocyclocheilus grahami
TGTTTTTGGTGAGTTACTACGTTTTGCAGATAGATAGAAGTTTGTTTTTGTGTAGAGTGTTTTAATCCCCACTAGAGGGCAGTAATGGATAAGGGAAAAAATATTGATTATTATAGTAAACCTTCAGTTACCAGTTTAATAATTCAACAAATGCATAACTAAAGCCCAACTTAGTTTTATGCAGCGTTGGTATCAATACATATTTTTATCTGTTAAAATGTACATTCACAAAAACAGTAAAGTAGTTTTGGGACGAGTTTGGCTGTGGTTTTGTCCAGCTGTGATTTCAGCAATAGGTTTTTAATTCCGTGCAGCCACAGGTTTCTAAAACTTTCTCTGTTTTTCATGAAATCGAGAAAAAAGGGAAATGGAAACAGTATATTGCTCGATGTAGGCGAGCAGCGTGTCAGCTGAAGCGTGTCAAGAGACTTGGGTATTGGGGAACAACCTCTCGCCGGAGGACAGCTCTTCCGAGGAGTCCGCAGAGAGAAGTGCTCCTGTTACCCTCAGATTCATTTCCTTTTTCCACTGCTAAACAACGGACACATGTACTTCGGACTTCAGGGGAAAGTGCAGTGAACGTGTAGTATTCATAACAGCACTGTCATGGTTTCCTCTCGTACAGCTGGCGTGAGAAATAAAGGACGGATCGAGTGCAGAATCTCAAACACCTGTTGTAGAAATTATGTATCACCGAAACTGCTCTCGTGACCACAGTCCCCACTCACATGGCTGCCTTTTTCATTAATGATTGCAGTTTAATCATGGTATTCAGTAAAATAAAGCTGAAATTTGTATTTTTGATGTGTAGGCTACTGAACAATAGACTTGATCACACTTTAATTGATTTATTGTTAAGCATTTACATGCACTATACCCTGATAGCACACGTACATCACGGAGACGTCTATTTGACGT
>NW_015507034.1:1076-2873 GCF_001515645.1 Sinocyclocheilus grahami
AGATCTTTAACAGACATCTTGCAGACGTTTTCTCTGTGTCCGAGGACTGTGTAGCATGAAATATACTTAAAGGGATAGTTCACCACTAAATAAAAATTCATAATTTATTCACCATCATGTCATGCATCCAAACCCGTATGACCTTCAGTGGAAGACAAAAACTATATTTTTAAAAAAATCAATTTTTCTTCATACAGTTAATGCCAATGGGGTCCAAATGGCTTTGTGGTGAAATTGGGCCCAAACAGAATGAATATAAAATGTAATTGAAATTAGGTCTACTGTTATTATTTTACCAGTACAGTCAGTCTTAACTGACTAGGTTTAAAACATGCTTGAAAAAAAAAACGAACCATTGTAAAAAATGAGTCAAGGCCCAAGTCTGCAGGCGTTTAGGTAAAGTGTGGCCTGATTTAGAAACTCATGATTACACAGAAGAGGGTGGATGTAGTAACAAAAGGCATTCCAATGTAATCTGAGTGGTGTTAAGGTGCGGTCACATTAGCGAAATGTTAAATAAATAAATAAATACAATTTGCCTGCAAAAATAGTCGCAATGTATAAAGCACAGCTCACACAGAAGTCTTTTTAAAACCAAGAGATGAATGAACAGCTTGAACGAGCGAAATCTGCGTGGGGAAGTTTGTCTCGCCCACGCGAAACTGATAGGCCTGTCTGTCGGAATGACTGGATTTCGCCCGAGACATTTCGCCAAACAACTATGTGAACGCACCTTTATTGTAGTAATTATACAACATGCTGTAGGCTATGCAGTTCAAGGACCTTCCTCTTTATATAGTACAACGTACACAACAGCTGACGTACTTTTTATTACGATCACAATAAACCAGGCCTTGAGTCTCTTAAGATAACATTCAGGACGAATAACAAAAATGCTAGTTTGAATGTTAAATGGCTATATATAATGACATATGATTTTTTTTTAAATGTTTAAACTTTCTTATTGTTTTTTTTACATTCACATAACACCTCTATAGCAACACTAAAATGCAATAGGCTATGGCTTTTTAAACCGGGGCAATTTTAACAGTAAATATTATAACACGTTTTATATTTGCATATATTTGAAAATATCCAGTTATTCAGTGTCACATGATCCTTCAGAAATCCTTCTAATATGCTGATTTGCTCAAGAAAAGTATTTTAAGGCCAATAGATCACTAAATTGAAAGGTCTTGCATCAGCAGCCTTTGCCTTAAACCGGGTGTGATGATGCAAGAAGACGAATTAGTGGAACGTCGCTTTTATTTTCTGAACTCACTGAACACGCCTCCTTCTGCGTGACGCGTCTGACGCTTCCGTGTGTATAAAACAGCCGAGAAACACCCAGCCTGGAAACTACCAAGCAGTGGAACAGCTTAAACACCTGAGCTCATGGCAGCGATGCAGGGGTAAGATGATGACATTATTATCATGATTGTAAAATATAGGCTGTGTCTCAAAACCAAGACGCGTGGCCACAGGCCGCTGAGCGAAGCGCAAGAAGTAGAGCTTGAACCTGACGCGCCGCGATAAAAACGCGACGCGCAGGGTCGCGCTGTAAAACAAGCAACCAAAACGAAACAAAACGTAAACGTCCGTTTGCTGCATGTGTACATATTTAAAGAATGAAAGAAAAGTCTGTGTATTGAATATCAGCTGCGCTAATTCGGAAGTCGCTTATGCACAACTGTGCAGTCTATAGGTAGGCAGCAAGGTTTTGAGAAAATATGGTGGTGCAATTTAATGTTACATTAAAATGTATTTATGTAAAAAGCTTTCATTCTGTAAAAAAAT
>NW_015507034.1:4771-25981 GCF_001515645.1 Sinocyclocheilus grahami
AAAAAAAAACGAACCATTGTAAAAAATGAGTCAAGGCCCAAGCCTGCAGGCGTTTAGGTAAAGTGTGGCCTGATTTAGAAACTCATGATTACACAGAAGAGGGTGGATGTAGTAACAAAAGGCATTCCAATGTAATCTGAGTGGTGTTAAGGTGCGGTCACATTAGCGAAATGTTAAATAAATAAATAAATACAATTTGCCTGCAAAAATAGTCGCAATGTATAAAGCACAGCTCACACAGAAGTCTTTTTAAAACCAAGAGATGAATGAACAGCTTGAACGAGCGAAATCTGCGTGGGGAAGTTTGTCTCGCCCACGCGAAACTGATAGGCCTGTCTGTCGGAATGACTGGATTTCGCCCGAGACATTTCGCCAAACAACTATGTGAACGCACCTTTATTGTAGTAATTATACAACATGCTGTAGGCTATGCAGTTCAAGGACCTTCCTCTTTATATAGTACAACGTACACAACAGCTGACGTACTTTTTATTACGATCACAATAAACCAGGCCTTGAGTCTCTTAAGATAACATTCAGGACGAATAACAAAAATGCTAGTTTGAATGTTAAATGGCTATATATAATGACATATGATTTTTTTTTAAATGTTTAAACTTTCTTATTGTTTTTTTTACATTCACATAACACCTCTATAGCAACACTAAAATGCAATAGGCTATGGCTTTTTAAACCGGGGCAATTTTAACAGTAAATATTATAACACGTTTTATATTTGCATATATTTGAAAATATCCAGTTATTCAGTGTCACATGATCCTTCAGAAATCCTTCTAATATGCTGATTTGCTCAAGAAAAGTATTTTAAGGCCAATAGATCACTAAATTGAAAGGTCTTGCATCAGCAGCCTTTGCCTTAAACCGGGTGTGATGATGCAAGAAGACGAATTAGTGGAACGTCGCTTTTATTTTCTGAACTCACTGAACACGCCTCCTTCTGCGTGACGCGTCTGACGCTTCCGTGTGTATAAAACAGCCGAGAAACACCCAGCCTGGAAACTACCAAGCAGTGGAACAGCTTAAACACCTGAGCTCATGGCAGCGATGCAGGGGTAAGATGATGACATTATTATCATGATTGTAAAATATAGGCTGTGTCTCAAAACCAAGACGCGTGGCCACAGGCCGCTGAGCGAAGCGCAAGAAGTAGAGCTTGAACCTGACGCGCCGCGATAAAAACGCGACGCGCAGGGTCGCGCTGTAAAACAAGCAACCAAAACGAAACAAAACGTAAACGTCCGTTTGCTGCATGTGTACATATTTAAAGAATGAAAGAAAAGTCTGTGTATTGAATATCAGCTGCGCTAATTCGGAAGTCGCTTATGCACAACTGTGCAGTCTATAGGTAGGCAGCAAGGTTTTGAGAAAATATGGTGGTGCAATTTAATGTTACATTAAAATGTATTTATGTAAAAAGCTTTCATTCTGTAAAAAAATAATGAATATGAAATGTAGATAAGAAAACGAGCTTTCAGTGCAGCAGCATGTGATGATGACATTAAGTGAATATCTGATTCACTATGTATTATGATCTATTTGTACCCCTTTTTTCCTTTCTCAAGAAGTGCAATTGGCAAACCTCAGTTTGGCCCATGGCTCATAGAGCAGGTGGAAAGTGGGACATATGAGGGATTGCGCATGATAGGCAATGACATATTTCGGATCCCCTGGAAACACAACTCCCGAAAAGACCTTGGGGACGACGATGTTAAAATATTTAAGGTAACTTCCTCTTTGCGTCACAATCCCCTTTGGCATCTTTTCACATCTGCATGAATGATTCATGCGGGATATAGCTGGAGGAGGGGTGGGATTCCCAAAGGAGGGCCTAACTCATGAGTGGAAGCCCCGCCCCTTTTGACCTTAAAAGTTTGATATTGCATGCCATTCACACCTGATGCATCAATGAATTTGAATTATACTAACTTGAAATATACATGGACTTTTTTGCAATTTTGGTGTTTTACAGGCATGGGCTGTGGTCAGTGGGAAGATCAACGAGCACCCTAACGACAAAGCGAAATGGAAGACGAATTTCCGTTGTGCACTTCATAGTCTAAAAAACTTCGAGATGTTAGAGGATCACTCCAAAGATCAGGACGACCAACACAAAGTCTATCGCATCATCCGTCCTCAAAGTGAGTTAAACCGCTCAATCTGCACTTGTCATGGGAAATTGAGTTGCTTTATAAAGCCCTGGCTAATCTCGTTCTTCAGACCACCAAGAGATCCAGAATGTAGAGCCAGTTCAACTTCCATTCATTCCTCATCTCTACAGTGCATCTAATGACGTATCTGAAGGAATGGAGGTAAGGCCTAGATTATGCTTGGCTGTAGACATGATCATATGTATATCATAAAAATAATTGTTTAAAAAAATTTTTTTTTAATATAAAGTTAATTAAAAATAATGTACAAAGATATTTTAAATATATATTTTGTCTAATACAGCAGGAATTGCTCAACCAGGTGGAGACAATGGATCTAAGTGAACAACATGCAGGTAGAATCACTATGATGGCTATATTTAGGGGTAGCAATTCAAACAATCCATGATTTTGCAACCAACATTTAAGGTGTGGTCACATTTACTGTTGCCCTGTGAAATCCAGTCATTTCAATAAGAATCTGCACAATCCAATGCATCATCGGCTGAAAAAAAAATAGTTTGTTAAAGTGATAGCAATAATATAGTTTCTTTGTGATTTGTATTGTTATAGTTGTGGTGACACCTTTACTATTCTTCACAATTTAAAAAAATGTATCTTTATTATTATCAATATAGTATTAATACTTAAAACATTTTGCAGGGGAAATCCAGTCATTTCGGAATCTGTGCAATCGAGTCCATTAGGAATCCACACAATTTTGTGTGAGGGCAAAAAAGTTCTCGCTTATCTTTGCTATTCTTTTAAATTTAGAACAGCCTTTAAGAATATATCGTCATACTATTAATATTTAACATTTTTCTTGGGTGAAATCCAGTCAATTCGCTATGAATCCACACAATCCTAAGGGTCATCAGCTGAAAAAAAATACATAAATCGTTGTGAAGTGATTTGAATAATATTGTTCTTTTGTGACGGTATTGTTGTGGCGTCACCTTTACTGTTCTTTTAAATTGATTTACTATTATTTTAATTATTGTGGGTGAAATCCAGTCATTTCGCTATGAATCCTCGCAATCAGAACAGAAGGCTGCTTGGTTCAAAAACAAAAAAAGTGAGTTCCTCGTGAGTGGCGCTTCATGCATTGACAACTGACTTTTTTTTTTGCCAGCAAAATTTCACAGAAATTTCGCCAACGTGACCACACCTTTCAAATCCACACAGGAACCAAAGCAACCTTATGGCAATACTCTAAAAATCAACCAGAAAACTGTAGCAACACCTTGACAACTAGCCATAACACTCTGCACATGCAAACACCAATCAACTCACACAACATTATATTAGCGAGTTTCGTTCAATGGCAGGAAGTGAGGTAGATGGATTGGCTTTTGTTATGCCATATTCACAATATGCTAATATACAATATCATTTATATTCACAGAATCCCATGCATGGAACAACGGTTCCCAACAAATCATTCCGACCACCCCAAGCAACTACTATGAGACTCCCTACTCTGATGTTCCATGCATGCCGAATAACACACCTCCCCCAGACCAGCTGCCCTACAATACAGGTAACACGACAGTTTTACACAACGGTTTATTCAACCCTGAAAAATCTATTTTACTAGTTGGCTCGATTGCATGATTTGATTCATACGAAAATGTGCACTTTTAAGAATAAAAGCAAGCATTAAGGTCCACCCCTAAACCTAAAGCCCAAAGTATACTTTGGTTTTGGCGTACGCGAGGGCCTGTGTACAGTGGGCATGATGCAAATTTCGTCACCAGAGTAGTATGCGCACCACCCGATTTTTGTAAATAACTTTGTACGCACAGGTCGCACTTGCGCATTGTATTTGTTTTGCACTAATCAGTTGTTCCACAAGGTGACAAAATTGGCCCGGGCCGTTGTTTCACAGTAGAAAACGAAACTAAAAAGATGGAACAACAACAACAGACGGGCACATTGACAAGCACTTGTGTGAGGCGGTTATAAGAGAGCCGCACCTAGTTTAAAAGAGTACAAAGAAATTTTTATCGGTCATAACTTCTGGAGTAAAATAGCGCAGACACTGGACAAAGAAGCTTTCAATCAAAAGGCCGTAAACAGATTGTACAAAAACATACAAATGAGATCATATGATTTCATATAAACTCGCCACAAGTTCGTTAAAACATAAAATAGTTACGAGTAGCCTTGAGAGGGTGTTGGTTGTATTTGAACCATTGACATTGTCTGTATATAGAACATTGCATATGTAATATGACATCTCTAAAGGCCATATCGTTCTCACATCATTAACGATAACTATATTAGTGTCCAACCCGATAACATTGTTTATTTAAAGCATGCGCAAAAGTTTTGTTGTCTGCCGCTTTAAATACTCAAGCGCTTTATGGTTCGATGGATTCTGATTGGCTGACAGTGTTTTTATCGTCCATCAGCTGGAAAAGTTCATTGTGAAAGGGATTCCAATGATATTGTTCCTCTGTGCCGTTAAAGTTGTAGTGTGGACTGTGCTGTTCTTTCATTTTTGAATGATTTTTAAAACTATCTTTGTCCTATAATGTTATTTCTAGGGCAGCAATGTAACCTTCCAGCTCTCTGTGACATGGAGATCTCGATCAACTACAGAAAAACAGAAGTTTTGAAAACTCGCCTGTGTTTGCCACTCGTTCAGTTTCACTACCAGTGCAACCCATCTGAGCTGAGAGGAGAGCCAATCTGCTTCCCATCCACCGAGGGTCTGATGATAGACCAAAAACAGATCCAGTTCACTAAACGCATCCTGGACAGCATTCAGAGAGGTCTGCAGCTGGAGGTAAACCAGTATGGCATCTACGGCTTCCGTCAGGACCAGTGTAAAGTCTTCGTCAGCACCAGCGACCCGTCTGAGATCCAGAACCCAGAGCCCAGGAAACTGCACCAGAACACCAGAGAGCAACTGCTCTGCTTTGATAAGTACTTCAGAGGTATGAACGATGAGAAAGGAATATTTACTAATCACGCTGAATAATCTCTAATATTATAGAGATCATTTATTAATATCAAATTTATTATAGGGAACTCATTTTAATTATCATCTACTTTTATTATCACAAACACAATTTTCAGGTTTACCTGTTACCATGATTGTTCCCCATTACAAAACAGAATATTCGCTAAAATTGCAACCTACAGGAAGTGAGACCTTTTCTACAGCATGGCAGGAAGACAAGTAAAAATCTCATGCCATTTTCTCAAAATAAAAATAATAATAATTGCTGCAATTCTTAATTGCAGCATCCTTCAACCCTGTTACTGTGCAGGGGGGAAAAAAATTAAAGACAAAACATTTATCACTAACTAAAAAAGCATTTGGTCCCAAACTAGCTAACACCTACTGAGTGACAGATTTATTTATGGGAAAGCATTGTATGCAACCCTGTTACTCGGTTTGACATTCATTTTGAAAATAATTTTATAATATAAAATGCATGCATAATTTACTCATTTAAAACAACTGTTAAACATCTCCTTTCACTGACAAATTGTCAACAAAAAAAATTCTTGCATTTGCAACTCTGTTTCCATGATTGTTCCCCATTACAAAAACAGAATATTCACTAAAATTGTGGCATTTAGGAAGTGACATCATTGGGCCCTTTCTACAACATGGCTGGAAGACAAGACTAAATCTCATTCCATTTTTTTCAACTTTTTCACAAATTGCAGAATTGACTGCTCAGCCTTCAACCCTGTTACCATAGTTATTGTGTGGGGGGAAAAAAATCTTTCCATGAATTTCTTTAATTTATGGACAAAGTGACAGAATTGCTTATCAAATGCTTAACAAGCTTCACATTCATGCTTTTAAAGCTTCCTGTAAACTTTCCCCATTGAAAGTGCAAGTTTTTTTTTTTTTTTTTTATATACAAAGTTTTCTGTTTGAATGGAAAGCATGTTACAAATGCTGTCCTGATCGGTTAAAAATAGCCCAGGCACCGCAACTGTATCGTGATGTGGTATGTGTTTCCATTTTGATTTTTAAAAAAAATCTACTTTTTTCAGATCTGATAGATTTTATAGAGAACAGAAGGGGTTCTCCGGATTACACCATCTACCTGTGCTTTGGAGAGAAGCTCCCGGATGGAAAACCACTGGAGAAGAAACTTATTACTGTCAAAGTAAATACCTTTAGAACAAAACAGAAACGCATTTCGAGTTTTGTTTGTGTTTCAGTGTTATAACGTGTCTTTTCCATTTCCACAGGTTGTACCTCTGATTTGCCGTGAACTTCATGAGAGAGCTCAAATGGAGGGAGCATCCTCTCTTCGCAATGAAAACGTTAGCTTGCAGATCTCCCACAACAGCCTTTTTGACCTCATAAATTCTTTGGGTCTCCCTTCAGTGGCCTAAAGCATGAAATCAGTCAGCTGACATGTCTTTCCACACACGTGTGTGTGTGTGTATATATATATATATATATATATAGTGAGAGAGATAGAATTTCAATTCGTTACTGTTATATTTATATCGCAAACTTTCCAGAGGTGATTTCCGTGGGGCATTCAGAGGTCTTGGTCACTCTACCATGTAATAGCAATCTCAAAGAAAACTGTATTGTTCAAATGACCTGAAACATTGTTTTTCCTGTTAATATTTTCTAATGAGTGCTAGAGCCTCATTTTAATATCCCGTCTTCTAGTGAAGAATCTTTCACCTTTCGCCCAAAGGGCTGCTCTTGTATTGCCTCTTGTCTGTCGCTTTATGAATGTGATGTCTAGAAAGTAAATGTACTATTATTTAAAAAAAAAACTACGGTTTGACTTTTGTGTATTGTTTTATTGAATGACGTGGATGCCAATATCTAAAGATGAACTATGTATAAAAATGTTATGTATATAAAATTTAATAAACCTAATTAAATTGTCAATGCACAGTGTAATACTTTTAAATATACAGTGGTGTGAAAAAGTGTTGGCCCCCTTTCTGATTTTTTTTTGCATGTTTGTCACACTTTGTTTCAGATCATCAAACAAATTTAAATATTAGTAAAAGATAAGTGAACACAACATGCTGTTTTTAAATGAAAGTTTTTATTAAGTGAAACAATCCTAAACTACATGGCCCTGTGTGAAAAAGTGTTTGCCCCCTAAACCTAATAACTGGTTGGGCCACCCTTAGCAGCAACAACTGCAATCAAGCGTTTGCGATAACTTGCAATGAGTCTGTTACAGCGCTGTGGAGGAATTTTGGTCCACTCATCTATGCAGAATTGTTGTAATTCAGCCACATTGGATCACAGAAACATTTAGTGTCAACTGCTGAAAATTCACATGACATAATGACTCTGATTAATTGTGATAAACTTGTTTTTGTCTGGGACACTCCTTGTGAAAGGAGGATGCAATTTCCAAGAGTAATGCTAACTTTCATTTCTTCTGAAGTGAAGCCTTATTTGGCTGCTTTCAGTTTCGATCACATGGGTATAATAGAAATTGCATCAGCATTATTTTCACCTCGAGAAAGCCAGCTGCAAATTGTGAATGCAAAGAGTGACATGACGACACCCTCTGGTTGCTTGAAGCAACTACATATGACGGGCAATAATTATGATGTTCACTGGTATCTAAAAACATTTTTATTAAGTGGAGAAATTTCAAATGACAACCTCATATTGATTTTTGTTATCAAAATTCAAAAGTTTGTTCATGAGGCTCAATTTATGTAACCCACAGAAGTTTCTTCAGTTAGAAAGAGTTTTGCAATTATTTACTATAATTGTTCTAAAACAGTACGTGGCACACAAAAAAATATTTTGAAAAATGTTGGTTTTTTAAAACCCAATGAAAAGTCAATGTGGTTTACATTGGACATCAATGTTCTTCAAGGCATCTGCTGTCTTCCAAAGAATATTAAGAAAATTGACCATTTTAATTGGGTGGGGGGTATCTATCCCTTTAAGACACTGCAAGAAAGACAAAGTATAAGGGTCTGTACCTGACTTTGTGGGGTTGTAGCAGACCTTCGCAACCCTTCTTGCTTGAAATTTAATTTGAAGAGTGCAAGTTCTAAAAGAGGCACGGGAAAACATTCAGAATATTTTACTAGTTTTCAAAATCATTTTAGCTTTATGAATGCTTCACACCAAATCTGATGTGACTGAAGTCATTTAGTTATTATCTCAATACTTCCAGAGTTCGTTACAGACCAGGGGTGTCCAATCCTGCTCCTGAAGGGCCACTGACCTACACAGTTCAGCTCCAACCCCAATTAAACACAGCTGAGCCAGTGTTAAACCTCAAATGCTGGCTCTCTTGTCAAAGGCTGAATTTGTCAGGAGGCTAAACTTCCCAGACAAGTGTTGGGGCAAGTTGGAGCTTAACCAGGGGTGACCAAACCTGTTCCTGGAGGACCACTATCCTGCAACCCTAATAAAACACACGTCACAGAAACATTTAGTGTCAACTGCTGAAAATTCACATGACATAATGACCCTGATTAATTGTGATAAACTTGTTTTTGCCTGGGACACTCCTTGTGAAAGGAGGATGCAATTTCCAAGAGTAATGCTAACTTTCATTTCTTCTGAAGTGAAGCCTTATTTGGCTGCTTTCAGTTTCGATCACATGGGTACAATAGAAATTGCATCAGCATTATTTTCACCTCGAGAAAGCCAGCTGCAAATTGTGAATGCAAAGAGTGACATGACGACACCCTCTGGTTGCTTGAAGCAACTACATATGACGGGCAATAATTATGATGTTCACTGGTATCTAAAAACATTTTTATTAAGTGGAGAAATTTCAAATGACAACCTCATATTGATTTTTGTTATCAAAATTCAAAAGTTTGTTCATGAGGCTCAATTTATGTAACCCACAGAAGTTTCTTCAGTTAGAAAGAGTTTTGCAATTATTTACTATAATTGTTCTAAAACAGTACGTGGCACACAAAAAAATATTTTGAAAAATGTCGGTTTTTTAAAACCCAATGAAAAGTCAATGTGGTTTACATTGGACATCAATGTTCTTCAAGGCATCTGCTGTCTTCCAAAGAATATTAAGAAAATTGACAATTTTAATTGGGTGGGGGGTATCTATCCCTTTAAGACACTGCAAGAAAGACAAAGTATAAGGGTCTGTACCTGACTTTGTGGGGTTGTAGCAGACCTTCGCGACCCTTCTTGCTTGAAATTTAATTTGAAGAGTGCAAGTTCTAAAAGAGGCACGGGAAAACATTCAGAATATTTTACTAGTTTTCAAAATAATTTTAGCTTTATGAATGCTTCACACCAAATCTGATGTGACTGAAGTCATTTAGTTATTATCTCAATACTTCCAGAGTTCGTTACAGACCAGGGGTGTCCAGTCCTGCTCCTGAAGGGCCACTGACCTGCACAGTTCAGCTCCAACCCCAATTAAACACAGCTGAGCCAGTGTTAAACCTCAAATGCTGGCTCTCTTTTCAAAGGCTGAATGTGTCAGGAGGCTAAACTTCCCAGACAAGTGTTGGGGCAAGTTGGAGCTTAACCAGGGGTGACCAAACCTGTTCCTGGAGGACCACTATCCTGCAACCCTAATAAAACACACCTGGACCAGCTAATCAAGGTCCTCAGATTCTCAAGAAACTTTCAGGCAAGTGTGTGGGAGCTGAACTCTGTGGGACACTGGATTGGACACCCCTGGTCTGTAACGAACTCTGCACCTACTGAAACTTGAATCTTAAATTCAGACTTGGTGTGGCTAGGGAGCAAAACTAAATGGGAAAAGTCAAATGTTTACTCACTGTTTAATTTCTCAGACTGGGGTTCTGCTGGTTCCTGCAGATTCCAAGTAACTCGTTTTCCCTGCGATTTAGACTTTGCACCAGCCGTAACCATTTCCGTAGTTTGCTTGTTCCCTGCTGGAGTCTCTGGAACGGCAGACTTGGGGTCGACAGCTTCTGTTAAGTCGGCCACAGAGCTCTCACTCATTTCCTCATTTCCTAAGTCCAAATTATCAATCAAGTAATCAACACTGATATCTTCATCGGAGGAAATACCAAGTTCTTGTTTTATTGTTTTATTTGGCGGTTGGAGAGGTGACATCTCCATGTCCTCCTTCAAAGGTGGCGAATGATAAGACTCAGTGGGCTCCTTTATACAGTTCACTGCATCTATGGCAGGCGTATCCAAATTGATGACAAGAGGGTTGTCACTGCAGCTTGGTGAATCATTTTCATCAGGCCATATATTTTCAATTTTTATCTTTTTTGGCTCAACCACCATTTCTTGTACTTTCATCTCATCCTGTAAGCTAGCGTGGCTCTTCTCTAAATCAGCACTGCCTGATTTAATTTCATTAACATATGGTGATTCCAGGCTGAAGATGTCTAAAGATGTCAGCTCTTCTTTCTTTATCTTTTTAACGCCATCTAATTCTCCACACAAGTTGAGACAGACTTCTTCCTCCTTTTTGATGTCTTTCAACTCCTTGACAGAACCAGTGGGCCAAGGTTCTTCCTGTTTAACTTCATTAGGCTTAAGCAGCTCAAGTGAAACATCATCCTCGCTTTCTTGAAGTGTTCTGGTTGGGTCATCATGTCTTGATGACCCAAGTCCATGGGCTGTGATCTCAACTGACTGGGTGGTCTCTTGTTTAACAAATGGTAATGCAACAGTCGTCTCACACTCCTGTGGTCTTGCATCTCGCTCGGTCTTCACAGGCATGGTAGTCTTGTTTGCACGAAGAGCAGACTCATGTAATTCAGTGGACATGGGTTCTGCAGACTTATGGGAGCTCCTTTCAGTACGCCGAGAAATCTCTGATCGTTCTTCTCGCCGTTTACGCTCTCTAGATGTTGATCTTGACCTCTGCCTCTTTAACGTTGTTTCACCCTGAAACGTTGATATTCTCTTCCTTTCTCTAGATCTAGAAAACGAACGGGATCGGGAGCGCCTTCTTTCTTTTGACCTCTTCCTATGTCTTTCTCTCCCTTGGTTGTCATTCCTCTCATGACTCGCTCTTCTCCCGCTCGTCTTTCTTTCTCTACTGCTGGAACTCGAGGAACACCTCCGGTCTCTTGATCGCAGACGTCGCCTTTCTTTCGATCTTGAGCGGGATTTAGAACGAGATCTCTGCCGATCTCTAGAGTGTGACCTCCTCTTTTTTTTCAACTTTGAGTGTTTCTTTTTATGAGAGTCTTTAATTGAAAGGCTTTGCGAGTTTGATGGTGACCGCTTCCTATCTTTGGACTGGGACTGGTGAGGTCTTTCTACCTTGTCCTTAGCTATGTTAGAAGAATTAAAAGCACCACTGACTGAAGACAGCTCTTTACACACCCCATTTCCTTTTCCTTTAGAAGCTTGTTGCAGACTGGCTAGAGATTCTTCTAGCAACTTTGACTGGGGTCTGATGGGTAGAGTTCCAGTCTCAGGTTCAGACTTTACCTCCACCTTAACATTTATTTCACTGCATGACCAGCTTGATCTGGAGTGCTCTTCGGTTTTCTGAAAAGGGCTTCCTGGAGTTCCACCACTTCCAGTGTCCATGCCTTCTTCACAACTAGTAGAATCCAAAGCAGGACCTCCTGCGGGAGCTTGACTGTCTGAATGATGGGGTGATTCTTTGCATGGTCTGTCCCACAAAGACTCTGGCTCTGCTTTAACTTCTGGACACATTTCCAAGTCTCTCTCTGTATCGGAGTGTACATCCAAAGGCTCAGATTTGACTTGATGACAGGCACTTTCATTGAATCCAATTGGCACCTGAGGTGCAGTATTTTGGACGCTAATATCAGGACCCTCATTTTCTGGTTCATTATCAGAGGAATCAGACTCCGTAGGGTTAAAGGGATCATAGACCTCACTCTTCTCCTCTTTGGCTTTTGCTCTTAAAGACAACAGCATCTGTTTACTTGTATTATTCCTCTTTATTGCTTCCTCATCACCTCCAGGCAGAGTCCCTCCTGATGCAGGAAGTCGCTGAGCTTGCCAGGGGTTTCTGCTAGAGTTTATACGGAAACTGATGGAAGAAGAGGATGGGCGTGAGTTTGAAGAGGCGCTAAAAGATGATGTAGTGGAGGTGAAAGAGCTAGAAAATGAAGATGAAGCCCCCGTCCTGTCTGCTCTTTGCCTCTGAGCCTCCACTGTCCTGTTTTGCTGACTCACACCCGTACCTTGCTGGTCAACGGTACGTTCCCTATTGCCAGCTAAGCTGTTCGCTGAAGACCCAGGCAAAGTACCGCTACTGCTGCCACTGCTACTATTTGCACTGGAGGTATTGTCCCTCTTAATTTTTGGTATCCTTGGCAATACAGAAACATCCACCCATACAGGCTTGGGAGGGGGCTTTCTGACAGGTGGTTGTCGGACAGGACCTTCCATGTCTTGATGGGGAGAGTCAGAAAGGCCATTTGGCACCCTTGAGAGGGGTTGACTTCTAATCCCATTGGTGCTCAAGTGGCTATTCCCAGGTCTTGGTGGGTTTAGGGTGATCGGCCTATGAGGAGCTCCCGTATGATGTCCCAAAGGAGAAGGGTGAGAGTGAGGAAGGTGAGGGGAGTGTATAGGTGGAGATGTGGAATTCTGTGGTGTGGAACAGGACCCAGGGGAACTGTGTGCTGGTGGGGGCCTCCTCAAGGGGCTAGAGGAAGGACCAGCCCCTCCAGAGGGTTGAATGAGACTTGTTTCTGAGTTTGGTATGTCTCCTGTTTCTCCTGAGCCCAAACCTCTAGGGGTAGTGTTTATCCAAATTGATGACAAGAGGGTTGTCACTGCAGCTTGGTGAATCATCTTCATCAGGCCATATATTTTCAATTTTTATCTTTTTTGGCTCAACCACCATTTCTTGTACTTTCATCTCATCCTGTAAGCTAGCGTGGCTCTTCTCTAAATCAGCACTGCCTGATTTAATTTCATTAACATATGGTGATTCCAGGCTGAAGATGTCTAAAGATGTCAGCTCTTCTTTCTTTATCTTTTTAACGCCATCTAATTCTCCACACAAGTTGAGACAGACTTCTTCCTCCTTTTTGATGTCTTTCAACTCCTTGACAGAACCAGTGGGCCAACGTTCTTCCTGTTTAACTTCATTAGGCTTAAGCAGCTCAAGTGAAACATCATCCTCGCTTTCTTGAAGTGTTCTGGTTGGGTCATCATGTCTTGATGACCCAAGTCCATGGGCTGTGATCTCAACTGACTGGGTGGTCTCTTGTTTAACAAATGGTAATGCAACAGTCGTCTCACACTCCTGTGGTCTTGCATCTCGCTCTGTCTTCACAGGCGTGGTAGTCTTGTTTGCCTGAAGAGCAGACTCATGTAATTCAGTGGACATGGGTTCTGCAGACTTATGGGAGCTCCTTTCAGTACGCCGAGAAATCTCTGATCGTTCTTCTCGCCTTCCTGTTTAACTTCATTAGGCTTAAGCAGCTCAAGTGAAACATCATCCTCGCTTTCTTGAAGTGTTCTGGTTGGGTCATCATGTCTTGATGACCCAAGTCCATGGGCTGTGATCTCAACTGATTGGGTGGTCTCTTGTTTAACAAATGGTAATGCAACAGTCGTCTCACACTCCTGTGGTCTTGCATCTCGCTCGGTCTTCACAGGCATGGTAGTCTTGTTTGCACGAAGAGCAGACTCATGTAATTCAGTGGACATGGGTTCTGCAGACTTATGGGAGCTCCTTTCAGTACGCCGAGAAATCTCTGATCGTTCTTCTCGCCGTTTACGCTCTCTAGATGTTGATCTTGACCTCTGCCTCTTTAACGTTGTTTCACCCTGAAACGTTGATATTCTCTTCCTTTCTCTAGATCTAGAAAACGAACGGGATCGGGAGCGCCTTCTTTCTTTTGACCTCTTCCTATGTCTTTCTCTCCCTTGGTTGTCATTCCTCTCATGACTCGCTCTTCTCCCGCTCGTCTTTCTTTCTCTACTGCTGGAACTCGAGGAACACCTCCGGTCTCTTGATCACACCCGTACCTTGCTGGTCAACGGTACGTTCCCTATTGCCAGCTAAGCTGTTCGCTGAAGACCCAGGCAAAGTACCGCTACTGCTGCCACTGCTACTATTTGCACTGGAGGTATTGTCCCTCTTAATTTTTGGTATCCTTGGCAATACAGAAACATCCACCCATACAGGCTTGGGAGGGGGCTTTCTGACAGGTGGTTGTCGGACAGGACCTTCCATGTCTTGATGGGGAGAGTCAGAAAGGCCATTTGGCACCCTTGAGAGGGGTTGACTTCTAATCCCATTGGTGCTCAAGTGGCTATTCCCAGGTCTTGGTGGGTTTAGGGTGATCGGCCTATGAGGAGCTCCCGCATGATGTCCCAAGGGAGAAGGGTGAGAGTGAGGAAGGTGAGGGGAGTGTATAGGTGGAGATGTGGAATTCTGTGGTGTGGAACAGGACCCAGGGGAACTGTGTGCTGGTGGGTGCCTCCTCAAGGGGCTAGAGGAAGGACCAGCCCCTCCAGAGGGTTGAATGAGACTTGTTTCTGAGTTTGGTATGTCTCCTGTTTCTCCTGAGCCCAAACCTCTAGGGGTAGTGTTTATTGGCAAGGACAGGGACACTGAAAGGAACAAAAAAAATTACTTTTTGAAAGGATGACTTTTATTTACTGTTTTAGGATAAATACTGACACTAATTACATGCAAATAAATATGGGTATACTTCAAAGTTTGAGATTCAAAGTGCAAAATATACCCAAACCTCTAGGGGTAGTGTTTATTGGCAAGGACAGGGACACTGAAAGGAACAAAAAAAAATTACTTTTTGAAAGGATGACTTTTATTTACTGTTTTAGGATAAATACTAACACTAATTACATGCAAATAAATATGGGTATACTTCAAAGTTTGAGATTCAAAGTGCAAAATATCAGTTACAGACAACATGTGAACAGGCAATAGTCCCTGGTCTCCACTACATAATATGTATCATGTAAAGGCAGATGAGGCCAATCAAAATGCAAATAAACCACTACCTAACAGTGTCATATATAAATAACTATTATTGTGAGGTCAACTAATATGGATTTTATGATGGCCAATGCCAATATTTTAGGAAGTCGAGAGCAAATATAAAGATGATATGATTTCACACTATTTAAAGATAGATAACACATGTAAATAACAGATGCATAGCAAGCGCTGCAACTAAATTATTTTACATATTTACAAACAAATGGGAATAATTTGAAAATTAAATATAATTTGAATTTAGAAAAATAAATGTATACTTTAGATAATTTATTGATTCTGATATATAAGCAAATAAATAGTCAAAATGAAAGTTCTGCTTCCAATACTTAACAGCCAATTGTGAAATTTGTAATTAACGCCAATTATATAGGCCCACCAAAAAACTCAGTCATCATTATTGTCAAAGATTACTGAGCAAATGCCACAATTTCATCATAAATGTGTGAAATATTCATATCACACCACATTTTAGTAGCCTACCTGTATAGCATACAACCCTAACCTCTAGTGTGAAGGCGCACGAGTGGCCGTCGCTTTACTGATAGCGTGGTTTCTCACACATGCAAAGAGAGAACAAGAGTCTTAAATAGCACACTGAATCGACACGCTACATGTAAACGATATTGTTTGTTATATTTTTGTCAAAAATAATGGAGTTCATTTGGAATTATTCAGCTTTTAAGAACAAGCTGAAGATATGCCGATTTCTCCGGTAGTGGGCGGAGCTAATGTGCAAACTGCAATCATTGGCTGGCACTCAATTATTATCGTCCCGTTTTGATTTCAACAAATGAGTTTGAGCAAACGCTGACAATGTGATTAATATTCATGAACCCAGCTGTTAGTAGTAGTAGTATTATCTTTTAATAATAATTACTATTATCTATGACTAACAATATCTTAAACACCACTACTAGTCCTAAGTTCAGCTAAAATTACAAATATGTAATTACTAATCACTAATTATGTCATTTAATAGTGCTTAATTATAATATAATGCTTGATTAACTGATGTTAAGAGTGTACATTCAGATATTTAAGAAGATGTGCCATTTTTACTTCAAAGTTTGAGATTCAAAGTGCAAAATATCAGTTACAGACAACATGTGAACAGGCAATAGTCCCTGGTCTCCACTACATAATATGTATCATGTAAAGGCAGATGAGGCCAATCAAAATGCAAATAAACCACTACCTAACAGTGTCATATATAAATAACTATTATTGTGAGGTCAACTAATATGGATTTTATGATGGCCAATGCCAATATTTTAGGAAGTCGAGAGCAAATATAAAGATGATATGATTTCACACTATTTAAAGATAGATAACACATGTAAATAACAGATGCATAGCAAGCGCTGCAACTAAATTCTTTTACATATTTACAAACAAATGGGAATAATTTGAAAATTAAATATAATTTGAATTTAGAAAAATAAATGTATACTTTAGATAATTTCTTGATTCTGATATATAAGCAAATAAATAGTCAAAATGAAAGTTCTGCTTCCAATACTTAACAGCCAATTGTGAAATTTGTAATTAACGCCAATTATATAGGCCCACCAAAAAACTCAGTCATCATTATTGTCAAAGATTACTGAGCAAATGCCACAATTTCATCATAAATGTGTGAAATATTCATATCACACCACATTTTAGTAGCCTACCTGTATAGCATACAACCCTAACCTCTAGTGTGAAGGCGCACGAGTGGCCGTCGCTTTACATTTTACATATTTACAAACAAATGGGAATAATTTGAAAATTAAATATAATTTGAATTTAGAAAAATAAATGTATACTTTAGATAATTTATTGATTCTGATATATAAGCAAATAAATAGTCAAAATGAAAGTTCTGCTTCCAATACTTAACAGCCAATTGTGAAATTTGTAATTAACGCCAATTATATAGGCCCACCAATAAACTCAGTCATCATTAGTCAAAGATTACTGAGCAAATGCCACAATTTCATCATAAATGTGTGAAATATTCATATCACACCACATTTTAGTAGCCTACCTGTATAGCATACAACCCTATGTGCAATACGACCTCTGGAACTGGTTTCCTTCTTTACGACCTGAAAGGGCAAAAAGATAGAAAACACACTTTTATGACGGAGACATAACTACTACAAACGTTCATGCCCTCTTGCATGCAGATGGTAAAGCAATACTTTCAATCAGCAAAACATTTATATTAGAGCTTTCAACATTGGTGTTAAAAATTACAGGCTTCAGAAACATCAATAAAGAACAAAAAAGTAAAAAAGTATAGGTTATACATTAGCAGAGAGCTCACCAGTTTTCTTCTCGATTTTGACTTCCTCACTTTGTGTTTCCATCTCTTCACTCCCATGTTTGTTTTCCCCCCTAAGGTTGCTGAAGATTTGCTTTTGGTTTTCCTTCTTTTAACTGCACAAACGAGTAATATAATCCCATTCAGATCAGACAGAAACCTGAAATCTAAAACGCCTGATTACACCTGGTTATTATGATCCACCTCAATCACAAAAGGTCAGGTAAAACAGTTAGTAGGCAGTAATGTTAATTTATATTTTTATTCAGCAAGGACACATTGAATTGATCAAAAGTGACAGTATAGACATTTACAAAAGATTTATACTTCAAATAAAAGCTTTTTTTAACTTTCTATTCATCAAAGAATATCGGTCGGGCGGGCGGGCGATCACAGTTTCCACAAATTTATGTAGCAGCACAACTGTTTTCAACATTGATAATAATCAGAAATGTTTCTTGAGCAGCAAATCAGCATATTAGAATGATTTCTGAAGGAACGTGTGACACTGAAGACTGGAGTAATGATGCAGCTTTGATCCACATCAATCAATTACATTTTACAATATATCAAAATAGAAAAGTTCTTTGAAATTGTAGTAATATTACTGTTCTTACAGCATTTTTAATCCAATTAAAAACCATTAAAAAAAAATCTCCCTCTCCCCCCAGATTCTGAAGCATTTTCAGATTTCAGAAGTTTAGACCATGTGTGATTAGATCAGCCAGAACAAATCTGTCTCACCTGTCTTTCTCCTCCGGCGGGATTTGGAGCGAGGGGTCAAGTCTCGCACATAAACAGCCGTGTTGAATCCGGAAACTACAGCATTGATGGTCTCATCCAACCACGTGGACGGCATCATATATCTGGGAGCGAGCTAAAACACAATACCAAACAAAATCAAACACACACTTTGCTCATGCCTAAAGTAGTACTGCACAAAACATTCCCAAAGTTCACTCACTAAGCCCAAGTATGAGCAAAAGTAACAGTTCTAATAATATCTATGTTCATACTTGTTTTAACATTTAATTATCCCATTTACTATTTGAACAAAACCATCCAAAACATTGGTTAGACCAGATGTATGGTGACACACCAATCTCAGCCCAGCAGCACATCATTCAAGACATTGTTACACACTTGTGATTAGACAGCAAAGCGAAAGCATCATGCAAACCTGTGCTGCAGTGCGTGCCTGTGTGATGCGCCGTCTGTTGACGTTGGCCCGAACTCGTTCGCTGTGCTGGGTGCGTGCGATAGCACGGGTCGGTCTGGACGGGGGACGGCTGGTGGTGGGGAGAGAGCTGCTCTCCTCCTCACTGATTTGTTCAGAACCTAGTACAAGATATTAGCAGAAAAAAACACATGGTTATTAATACAATACATAAGTCTTAAATGCACCGTTAATGTAAAGAATGGTTTCGAGAAATGAAAGATGACCTGATGTGCGGTTGTGCGCGATGCACACTGGGCAGAACCATTCCTCTACAGGTACAGCGTCCAGCGGCGGTGTGAGACATTCCATGTGGTACCTTCCATTATAAAAACACAAAATGGGTATTATAATGTTTAAGAGCACTAAATGAATGCAGAGGTCCAGCATACATCATTAGAAGAACAATTAAACACACTCTTGTTGATCTTATTGCTGACATTTAGAAAACAGATTTTAATGACCAACAATTGTGAAAATTCCTGAAAACTGACATCCCTATTCTAAATTATAACTCGCTAATCAATACTATATATTTCAATTCAATGTCTATTAAAGTTAGTCAGTGTCCAAATCACTGCTAAAAAATAAGCAGTTCACACCTGATACCTGTTACTTTTCTCAGCACTGGTCAAGAAGGACCATTCACAGTCATTTGTTATGACTGAACAGAGAGATTATTTAATCATTTTATGGAGATTACTGGGGAAGACTGATCCTGTTTGTATATGTACAACAGATTTAAAAGTCTTATTCTTACATACCTAAACAAAGTCTCTGTGACGAGTGGGGCGAGGCCGGTGGAGTAAATGATAATGAGCGACACCTGCGCCACTCACCGTCTCGGAGTGAAAACAGTGAAGGGCTCCAGACAGTGAGTGGCGCAGGTGTCGCTCATTATCATTTACTCCACCGGCCTCACCCCACTCGTCACAGTCTCGTTTACAAAAAGGTAGGGTGACCATACTTCCTCTTTTTCCCCCAGACATGTCCTGGCCAGGATTTGTAAATTGCTGGGTTTTGGCTTTGACGAATTGGAATAGAGTTTGTCACCCCTGCTATATGTCGTCACTTCCGGCTCCAATTAGTAGCATAAAGGAATTATTGTCAATGGACAGTTTTGTGAAGAGCATTAAATATAGTTGGACTTTGCCATAAACGTCAATATTTAAAACCGTAGCCTATTTTAAACTCCGCAGGACATCCCTCCAGAAGCAGGACTAGGCATCACTGATTTTACGTTTCTGTCGTATTTGAGTTTGTCATACACTTCTTACCCATCGTCACATCCATCGCACAGCAGAAGACGATCTTCACGATCTTGACCCCCGCAAACCTCACAGCTGGTCTGATCCAAGTCCACATCCACCAGCTCCTCCGTAGGTTTTACAGGCTTCTTCACTGGAATCTAAGCAAACACAAAGTGATACTCCCCGATCCGCCCAACTGAAGCTGATATTACATTGTGTTCTTCAAGAAGTCGGAAATATAGTAATTACGAGGTGCGAGCACATGAATGTGCAAGTTGTAAATTAAAAGATTTAAAAACTTATTTTGCAGAAACACTGACTAGTATAACTAGTATATACGTGATCTATAGAGACCAGTGAGCGGAAAGCAAGTCTGTAGCAAATGGTCTACTAATAATTACTCAACTTAGATATTTAATTGTGATACAATGTGTAAATAAGTTATTTGAAATGAATATTTTTCAGATGCAGATGTAGGTATTTGGGTTTATGGTTCTCAACATATTTTTCTTTTTTTTTTAGACTACTTCGATGTTATAGGTTTCCGACATGTCATAATTACGGGTCATTATTATGATGTCACGTGCATCAGATGAATAACGGATGTGCATCAGGTGTGTTTTTGCTTCTTTATTTTTTTAAATTTATTTAGGTGATGTAAACAATTGTGATACGTTTTATTGTAATTGCTAAAAATATTTTTTCCTAATTGCAGCATTTTTCTTGTAGATTTAAAAAAGTCATTTCATACTTTAACAAATTTATCGTCAACCAAGTCATGTTTTCTCAGACATGCCCCATCACGAAGAATTGTGGCTCAAAGATAAAGTTTCTCCACTTGTAATTATTTACTTAGAATTATTTGAGAATAAAGTTCACACCACAACTGTAACAATAACGACAGAGGATCAATATCATTAGAATCTTTTTTCCAGCTGATCAATGATAAATACATTGACAGCTAATAGTTATTATTAATAGTTACAGTATAATTATAGATATCGTTATCGTTCTTGGTGTGAACAAACCCTTTTATGCGTACCAACAATCCTCATGTAAGGATGCTTTAAGTGACTCACTGTTTTTTTAACTTTCCCGCCGTAGCACTTTCTCAGGAGAATATCATTGAAGACGATTCGGTCCACAGGACAGGAGTTGGCATTCTGAAAAAAAAAAAAGGATAATGTTTATGAACCATTGTTATAGTTAACTAAAACCATACAAATAAAAATATTACTTAATTTAAATTTAAATATTGTTACTAAAAATACATTTAAACTAAAAATTTATATATATATATATATATATATATATATATATATATATATATATATATATATATATATATATATATATA
>NW_015507034.1:27245-32469 GCF_001515645.1 Sinocyclocheilus grahami
AACTGACTGTTCTGAATTGTCTTCCGTTGAGCTGCTTATAGCTGAACTTAACGAATACTTACATATATATATATATATAAACTTAAAATTGTTTTATTTCAGCTAGTCACCAAGGAAACATTTCTGATTTTTATTTAGTTTAACTTCTTGTACAAAAATAACTAAAAGTGAAAAAAATGAATAAAAATAAAAAAGACAAACCACAAAAAAAAACTACATTTGAAACAATTAAAATCAAAATGGAAAATATAAACTAATTCAAGCTATGAATAAAAACTATAATAGTATCATTGTCTCAATGATACTACAATAACATTGTTAGGAACACTATTGCATCAAATGTAGCATTATAATGCTGAATAACTGTATAGAATCATTGACCAAATATGGACAAGAACTTTATGCATGAGTGATGTAAAGGGTTGAAGCCCGTCACTCTTACATTTGACCACTCCAGAATGCAGTCCAGACAGAAGTAGTGTTCGCAGGACTCCGGCGTGGCCACGGGCTGCTCGTGGAATGAGTTCAGGCAGATGGGGCATTTCTCCGAGTCCTCGTCTGAGCTCAGACCCGCTGCATCCACAGCAACACTCCCTACAGCTCCTTCCAGCACCTTACCAGAGTCCTCATCTGAAGATACACACACACACAACAGTGTTTTTCCTCCAATGTTTGTTTGAGGATGGTGTGGTCGTGTTATGACATGCATATTTTAGGGCAAAATGCAAACTGATCACTCCTAACAATTAATGCGCCACATGATCTGACACTTTTATAAGATGGATATAATACTGTATCATGTGGTTAGATATGCATTTTAGAAGAAGTCAGAAAGAGCTTTATTACCAAGTATGTTTACACACACAAGGAATTTGTCTTGACGACAGGAGCTTCCAGTGCAGAAGAAAGTACAGACATACATAGTTACATACATAATTACACAGTAGAGATTAAATATAACACTAATATAAGAAAAACTGAAAAGTAAATAATGCAACATAACACAGAAGTAGAAATATAGAGAAAAAAACAACTGTTTTAATGAATGTACAGAAATTATCCTATTACTTGTTTCGCTTCTGTTTCAGTTTTTATAACCATTTCTTACTATGTGTCAGTAAGTTGTTGTTTTTTAGCATGTCGTTTGATTTGTATTATTTGTGTTTGTTATTTATTTTAATTTTAGTTAAATTATGTCTGAATTTATTATGTCTGTATAGGTCTTTTATTAAGTTTTTTGTTTTATTTAATTTGAGTTATTTTAATACTTCAACAAACTAAATGGAAATTAAATAATATATATATTGAATTTATAAATGTGTATGTATATGTATATATATTAGGGCTGGACGGTATGGCCAAAATTTATATCACCATATATTTCTTAATTTCGGTCGATACGATATAATTTCGATATCGATATGAACACTATTAAAAAAGCCTCACAAAAACGGCCAAGAACGGCCACAACAGATGTCTGTACCTACAAACTTATGAAAAATTAATTTTCCAACTCTATGAAACCTACTCCTATAAAACTATATAATATTTTAGGAAAAAAATGACGCAAATAAATAAATGTTCACCTTTTATTGGTATTTAGCCTTCATACAAACAAGAAATGTGAAATCACTGTCAAATAAATCTCAGACTCTCAATAAATCAATGTATGGGAAACTGGTAATGTATATCGAAATATCGGAAATGTGTTTAAAAATCATATCACCGTTATTGAAAAAAAATATATCGCGATACATATTGATATTGAATTATTGTCCAGCCCTATGTGTGTGTGTGTGTGTGTGTGTGTGGTTGTACATACACACATATGTTGTTGTTTTTTTGGTGTTTGGCTTAGTGTTATGTTAGAATCATTATTATACTCTTATACCTTTTGTTCTTTAATATTTTGATTTGTTTTTAAGCTTTATTTTTGTTTTTTCATTTAAATGTTAAGATTTGAAATTTTGTTGTATGCATTTGTCATTTTTATTTAGTCTCTTTTATTTTTTTAAATGTGTATAGTTAGTATTTATAAAGTTTTAGCTTTTAGTTTTGGGTCTGTTTTTAGTTGTTTTAATGCTACAATTGATTGCTTCTGTTGTCCTCAGTTGTAAGTCGCTTTGGATAAAAGCGTCTAATAAATGTCTAAATAAATAAAAGTTATTTACAAGTGTACAGTTTATATTTACAAGTTTACAGTTCAGTGTTTATTTTCATGATAAAATGTATAGTTGGCATGAAGCTGAAGTCGAAAACATCTTTAAAAAAACATGAATTAAAAAAAAAATAATAATGTGAACATATATCATTTATTTTAAACACTGCAATATTCCATAAAGACATAAGAACTGTCAGTTTGATTTTATCATAAGCTTAACATTTAAAAGTGATGAAAGGCCCAAAGAAGATAAGATATTAATATTCTTGCAGGCGTTTAAATCATTAAACAGATGATACAAAAGAAATCAAAATACTTTATTAAATTTTAAAAACGTTCAAATAATCAACTAAATGAACACGTTAAATTGACAACTATAAAAATGTAAATAATAAAGGCATGTTGAAGCTAAAGCTTACCTTCACTGTCATCCTCCTCCTCTCCATCAACGACTTCCTCTTCTTCGTAATCATCATCTTCCTCGCTGCCTGTTGCTCCTTCCTCTGATTCCCCCTCATCTTCCGAGATGTCCTCTGAATTTCCATGGTATGCGGGAAGAGAAGTCATAAAACAGAATAAAAATATGTATTTATTAAATGCAATCCTGACCTTAATCCTAAAAAGCCACTGTATCATATCCGATACACAAATTTCTAAGGCCTCTTATCAACATAATCAAAAATAATAATAAAACCATTTTTAGCAAGTAAAATGCCTTTTAGTATAATTGCACAATCATCCACCTTCAGCTTGTGATTCTCGTGTCTTCTAGCTGTGAAATCTTTACAGATTTTTATAAAATAAACAAAAGAATAACTGGTATTGTTAGTGATATTTCAAAATGAACACTTACTGGACTTAAGTAACTTAGGTTTAGTGATTATCCATACTTAATGTTTTCGAAAAATCATGTTGAAACGTGAGAATCAAGCACGATCATCGGGTTTTAGGCTTCATCTCTCAATCATCATTGTAGTGAATTGCATGTTTTGAAACTATAGGGCTTTGATCATAAAACTCAGCGTTCAAATATCATCTTCCTAAGACATGATTGTGAGATATTTAGAGTGCATTGGCGTGTAGCCCAAGAAAAAATGGTGGTGGGGGGCAGGTGGCTGGTGTTAAAAATAAATCAATGAACATTTTGTAACAAAAAATAAATACAATTAATTAAAAAATATGATTTTTCTGATTATTATTTGGTATAGCATGCTTTCCAGGGTAGGGTAGAGATGATTTTTGGCACACAAATCTTCCTGTGTTGATGCAAGATTACTAACCGTCATCAGAGATGATGGACATGGCAGGTCTCTTCCCTTTTCCGTGGGAGATGTTCCTGTTGATCAGCTCATCCTGGCTGTCCTCCTCCTCCATGGTTACGCTCTGGCCTGCTCTAGATAGATCTCAGCACTGAACAACCTGCAGGGCACACATGCATTATCCAATGTCAACATGCACTCCAAATGTGACCAACATTTAAATACAACGTCTAACAGCATTAATACATCAGAATAACCTAATAAACGAGGCTTTATCTTTAACATCATACATATAATTTAGCAAAACACCTGCTAAAATCAAATACACACACCATCACATAAACGATTGCTTTAGATCTTTTTTTTCCACGACACGTTAAACTGTCCTCGGAAATGTTGTACAGTTTGATACACAGCATAACTCTCAATGCTTTATTTATACGAAACAGTGTTACTGACTTGATGCTAACGGCTAACACCAATCCAGCTGATAAAAACACTGGCATGCTTCATTTACACTACACACTCCAGGAAGGCTATAATGAGCTGGATTGCAAACATGAAAAAATAATCATTGCAAAGCACCAAAAGTCTGTTTATTTAGTGAAACTGAGCCTTGAGCACTTGCACTAAACCATCGCGTTCCCATGAGAAACATTGTATTTGATCGCAAAACTTTTGCATCCTCTCACAAAATATTCAAGTTCTCTCGCAACACAACTGCGTTCCTCCAAGAAACTTTGCATTTGCCTGCAAAACATTTGCATTCCTGAGAAATTTTGCACTTTTGTGATGAAAATAATATGAGGTATACAATAAGAATAAAACAATGTAAATGCCAAAGAAAAAATATATATATATATTGTCACCCACATGCTAGCGAATGCAAAGGTTCTTGGGGGAACGCTGCGACAAAATTTAAAAGTTTTGCCAGTGAACGCAGAAGCCATGAAATATATTTTTCCTCCCGACTCATTTTTTCCGCCAACTTGCTTCACAAGGCTCATGTCATATCAGCATAACAACAAATATTACAATATTACCTAAGGGTATTGTGTACAATCAAACAACAAAGGACCTAAGACAGAGCCTTGTGGCACTTTGCACTCTGAAACTTATAAAAAGTTATTATGTGAAGAAAAGGACCTTTTAACAGCTCTTGATACAAGCAGAGAAATGTAGCTATGGTCAGATATTAAAAGTGAGCACCCTGACAAGTGCTCTCTATTTGCTGAAACGTCCCAGCATTCAAGGATGCTGTGCCCCCAACAAGTGCTTCTTAACTGTGTGATAAAAATGATTATGTACTCATTTAATGTAGAATTGCGTGTATCTCTGAACTCCCTCACACAATCACTCATCATCATGGGTGTCTGTTGTTGTTGCATCTCAAGTAGTTTTTAGATGTTTCTTCCATAGTTTTGGAAGGGGCCAGTTTCCATAGTTTTAAGGCGGGGCCAGTCTTGCCACCTTTAATTAGTGCAAAAAGCAGCGTGTGCGAGTTGAGTATGCATTGTCCCTTAGGTCGCCATTCCCTAATCAGCTTTTTACTATAATTTATTTATTTGTTTGTGAAGCATATTGTTTATTATATATTTATCATATATATTTACATTTTTCTAAATCAAACGTTTAGTTTAAAACACAAACTCCATGCCCTCCCTACAGCATAATATCTCTAGATATCTTTTATTTCAAAATCCTAAAATGTATGAATTAGCTTACATAACAAATGTAAATAAAAAGCCATTCTAATTTTCAAAATGACTTTTCGCGCCATCTCTCTCTCTCTCTCTCTCTCTCT
>NW_015507034.1:32479-38796 GCF_001515645.1 Sinocyclocheilus grahami
AAGTTTTGCATTTGCTCGCAAAAAAATTGCGTTCCTCTGAGAAACTTTGCGTAACTTTTACTTTCTCTCACAAATATGGACCCTTTTCACAAGACTGTGATGAGGCGTTTAACGATCATCAGCATCGTAAATCTTCGAAAGTTTTTCATATTTGTATTTTTATTATTTGTACACTATTCTTTGTATTATATCACCTTTGCATCAAATTACAAAAAAAAACAGTTAACGCTAATGCGAGGGTGTTTCTAATGCAGCGTCTATGGGAGGGACGGTTAATTTGACACCGTTCTCTCTTCTGACAGGCGTTATCAGTCTCTCTCAATTTTTTTCATTTTATTGAAATTCATGAAAACACTATCATGGAGTTTTTCTTTTGCTATTTGAGCAAATGGGAATGCAAAAAATATATTTGTGGTACTCTCCCATTCACTGCTCTTCAAGTTAACCCAACTATGACGACTTCCGCTGCTGAGAAACCCGGAAATGTGAAAAAGGTCCATCGCGTTCCCATGAGAAACATTGTATTTGATCGCAAAACTTTTGCATCCTCTCACAAAATATTCAAGTTCTCTCGCAACACAACTGCGTTCCTCCAAGAAACTTTGCATTTGCCTGCAAAACATTTGCATTCCTGAGAAATTCTGCACTTTTGTGATGAAAATAATATGAGGTATACAATAAGAATAAAACAATGTAAATGCCAAAGAAAATATATATATATATATATATTGTCACCCACATGCTAGCGAATGCAAAGGTTCTTGGGGGAACGCTGCGACAAAATTTTAAAGTTTTGCCAGTGAACGCAGAAGCCATGAAATATATATGCCACACCTGACTCGGCGTAATGGGTGCAGGTGTGTGCCAGAACCCGGTGTAAGCGTGGAAGAGGTACTTGTCAGTGTCGGAGAACAAATTGGATTCGACAATATTATCAGCTTCACGAATGAATAAGGCGATGGTTGTGTTTCTGAAAACGGAGCCGTTAATTAATCAGTTAACTGAGAGTGGTTTATGGGTGAGAGAGGAAAGGGAAAGGGAGGTCGAAAAGGGGGAAAAATAACTAATCACTATGGGTAATAAGTGCATTTTTCTGACCTATTTCTTTCTTATCTTTCTTTTCCTTATGGAGACTTTCCGGGTGGGATCTCTTAACGTAAATGGGATGTGTGAGGAACGCTTTGAGGAATGCAGGAATTCTCAAAATTGGAGATCTAGTCACAACAGAAGGATGGATGTCGGCTGAGAGACTGGCTACGAAGATAGGTGTCAGGTCAGTTCGACTGGCACACAAGTTATTGAAAGGTCTTGTTGATTTGCTACCAAAGGACTTTATATCTGTTTTGAATCAAATGGATGATAACAAGGAACTTTCATTCCCAGGACTTGAAATTGCACTTGCTGTTGATGAATTTCAGGAACTAGAGGGGAATTTGCTTACTTTCAGAACTCCTCAACTTGGACTTTTTAGTAATGCTGGGAAACGAACGCTGTATATTGTGTGTATCAAGGCATCACATCTACGTTCCTTGGAAGGACTTAAGGAGTCTAAGTGGCAGGATTTTTTTGGATTAGATGCTTCCCCTAAAGGTAGCTGGAGGACCTTGTACAAACCTCCAATTGAAAAAAGGTCTGGAGACCTTCAGTGGAGGATTGTGCATGGTATAATAGCTACAAACAGATACAGAGCACACATTGATCCACAGGTAGGGGAAGGGTGTCTTTTTTGTGGAGCAACAGAGACAGTTTTTCACTTGTTTTGTCAATGTACGAGATTACAGCAATTGTTTGCTCAAATAGAGGAATGGTGTCAAACTTTGGGGGAGGCTTTTTCTATGATGTTTTTTATTTATGGACCCAAATATTGCTGGAATAGAAAACAAGTTCATGTTTTAATTAATTTTTTGTTTGGACAAGCCAAAATGGCAATATGGCTGTCACGTAAAAGTAAACTCAGTGGTGTGGGGTCAACTGATGCAGTGTTAATTTTAAAGGGTTTAATAAAATCAAGACTGAAAATAGAATATACATTTGATCATTTGTTGGAAGATTTAGAAACTTTTAATAATGTATGGGGAGTAAATCAATGTATCTGTGGAATTGATGATGATGGATCTCTTAAGATTTATGTTTGAATGGAAATTATTTTTTTCTCCCCTTTCCCTTAATGTGTTCATGATATTAATTAATATATGATGGGTAAAAATGTGTTCATGATGTTGGAATAATTGTGATATAATAAAGGTTTGTTAAGCCTCTCCCCCTCTCGCTCCCTCTCTCTCTCTCTCTCTCTCTCGCTCTCTCTCGCTCTCTCTCGCTCCCTCTCTCTCTCTCGCTGCATGCTTCGTACGTGCACATCCACACTAGCTTCATGGCCTTGCTACACCCGGGCGAACAGAGTCCAACCACTTTCAGGACGCGGGGGGAGATCTTTTTTCCTAAAACACGTAAAAGCAATACATAATTGTATCAACCGAACAATTTAACACCAGATTCCACTTGCAAAAACCAAAACGCAAAGTATGATGCGTAACTTTCTAGAAAATGTCAGAAAAGCGGGAAATAAGTGCGCCGAAAATGGTTCATTCCTAAAGTAAGACGTGCAAAACCGAACGCACCGCACCCCGCTAAAATCCACCGAACGAGTTGATGCTCACAGTCAAGCCCCTGCGACGCTGTAATTCGATAGTTCCATTTAATGGGCGGGCTTTCAGCGAGAAGCTCGGCCAGCTATTGGCTGACTGTCACGCCAATCAAGCACTGATTTGCATAAGCAGGTCAGGTTGCCGTTGCAGGGGAGTGGGCAGGGTTGGGATAGCGCAAGTGAGCTGAACTTCTGCGCTGCTGTAGTGCACTATCCTCAGTTTAATACTTTATTTCGGAAGTTATTATCTTTGACGAAAACATCTGAAGCCTTGTGTGTTTTTATCAACACCATTAAGGACTGTTGGATTTGCTCTTCATCCAGTAATTAACGGGTTTATCGGGAAGTTAAGGTGAGTAAGTGTGTCTTTTTGCTTCAATTGTCTGTCAAAAACAATATTAATCGCTTTATTCGAAAGTGATAAACAGATATGCTTTCATAATTTGATCCTTTAATATTTCTGCTTTGCTCTCTATGTATTTGACACGTATATAGCAAAATATGCACGTATTGTATAATCATTACTATTTCACCATCAGTGCTAAATTAAAAATCGAGACTTATTTGAACAAAACATGATTTATTTATGTATTTATTTGTAAATTTAAAAACCCTTTCAAGTGTTTCATCCAGGCCACATGGTCAAAGAATATATCATTTTATACCTCATCTGATTAGCATATCATTAGCATATATTAATATAATTATGCAAAAGAATGATAAAGAAGATATTTGCCCATGCACGTCATTACGTAGAGTTGCAGAACCTGTCATCTAAGCTCTGTTATATTTATTCAGATGTTTACAGTGATATTCTGGGCTTCCAGTGGCATCCGAACCTGTGATTTCTGAAAGCAGGTAAGCCACTGACTAACGCACATTGCGCCTGTTCTCCACTCCACTGTGCGTGTGACAGCGGCTAACCAGCTTTTGGATGAGTGCCTGACTTCAGCAGCCGTGGGAACGTCCCACCGGAGACTCCCGAACGGGTCGAGGCGGACACACTCACTGGAGGGACGCTTTTGGGCCCCCCGTCCCTCCACGAGTCTCTCTGCTCCTGTAGCTCAAGTGTTGAGTGTTTGATTCCCGTGCAGCACATCACGTGCTGAAGAGATGAACGCATGCATCAGTGCATACGTGCAGTGTGTCACAGACACGTGCTCCTGACTAAACTCACATCTCTAGATGAAGCTGCTTCGCTCAGTCATACTTGTATATGTCAGAATAATGTTGTCTTGCACTAAACCAGCAGCTCTGAACTTTTGAACTTGAACCGTTATGCAAATCCAGTCACAGTAGCTGTGTAAACTGAAACAGCTCTGAATCACACGTTTAACAGGCTCGCTCTGTTATATTTAGCATAGTAATAATTCAACTTTCATTCTGATCAGCAGTTTCAGTTTTGGTTTCGTAATTGTATTATATTATGAAAATTAGTCAAATAAAATACACAAAAATTCAAATATATCTTAATGTTTCGGTGTACATTGTTACATTTATATGAAATCTGAAAATATATTTAAAAAAATATATAAAAATGTTTGAGTATAAAAATGAGATTTTAGCAACAAAATATTAAAAGTTTTAATATAAAAAAAAATTCAAAGTTTAGATTTTGCTAAAGAAATGGGTGACGTGGTGCATTAACAATTAAAACAATGTTAAATTTGGTAAAAAAAAAAAAATTTATTAAAATGACTAATTAATCATTTTCACTATGTCTATGTTTTCATTCAATTATATTATTACATACAAAATAAATCTGAATGTTTGAGTACATAAACAACATATTAAAGGTTGTGGTAAAGAAAGACATGGATGGCATGGTTTATATTATAAAATACTATATATTATATTGTATTGTATCATAATATATCAAGTAAAATCTTAATGTTACATATTATATGTAAATAAAATATAAAAAATAGATCAAATAAATCCTAATGTTTCATAATACAAACCTGCTTTCAGCAACAACATATTACAATTTGTGGTGTGATTTTGTGAAAGAAATGTTTAACATAGCGACGAGTCAATCATTTCTTTAATCCAGGCTTTGTTTTGAAAAGCCTGTTTGTTCTGAATTCAGATGATTTGAGTGGTTTATAGTTACATTTTGGGTAATATGTATATTTAAAATGTAAATCCTGCCTCCTAATAGTAATTAAATGAGCTGATAATCAATTTGAATGCATTCTATGGCTGATATTAGTAAAATAGTCATCGATCATTATCTTGTCCGGCGTGTGTCTGTTAATGGCTCTGGCCCACATAAAGACGTCCATCACGGATTACAGATTTGATTTGATTGAGTCTCTTCTGAACTGCCTTCAGTTGCGATTATCCCGTTCGGTGACATGAATGAAAACATGTCACTCTCGTTAATGGACATCCGTGAGCCACGGCTGTGTTTGTGTTTATCTGTATGGATGTGTAGTATAGTGTCTGTAGCTGTAGCTGTAGAGACAGACAGACAGCAGCGAGCGCTGATGAGGATTTGAGTCGAATCTCATAGAGTTCATCATGATATCTCAACAGCCAAGCAGCTCAGACAAACCCCTTCTAATTCACTGGGGTTTTACTGTATCATAGTGCTCAGTCATCTTTAAAGAAGACTTTCAGAAAAATATGACAGCAGTTATGTGGATGCCTTTGTGGTGCCGTGAGAAAGAACAGATCAGACTAATGACTGAAATTGTAGCAGTCTCTTTATAAAAACACGTCTTTATGGATTTTTGTACATCATGTGGTTTGGGGTTTAGTTCAGTGTTTCCTGTAAACTTTTAAGATCAAGAACCATATATGATCAAATGTACAAACCCAATTCCAAAAAAGTTGGGACACTGTACAAATTGTGAGTAAAAAAGGAATGGAATAATTTACAAATCTCATAAACTTATATTTTATTCACAATAGAATATAGATAACATATCAAATGTTGAAAGTGAGACATTTTGAAATGTCATGCCAAATATTGGCTCATTTTGGATTTCATGAGAGCTACACATTCCAAAAAAGTTGGGGCAGGTAGCAATAAGAGGCCGGAAAAGTTAAATGTACATATAAGGAACAGCTGGAGGACCAATTTGCAACTTATTAGGTCAATTGGCAACATGATTGGGTATAAAAAGAGCCTCTCAGATGTGCAGTTTCTCTCAGTAGTCAAGATGGGCAGAGGATCACCAATTCCCCCAATGCTGCGGCGAAAAATAGTGGAGCAATATCAGAAAGGAGTTTCTCAGAGAAAAATTGCAAAGAGTTTGAAGTTATCATCATCTACAGTGCATAATATCATCCAAAGATTCAGAGAATCTGGAACAATCTCTGTGCGTAAGGGTCAAGGCCGGAAAACCATACTGGATGCCCGTGATCTTCGGGCCCTTAGACGGCACTGCATCACATACAGGAATGCTACTGTAATGGAAATCACAACATGGGCTCAGGAATACTTCCAGAAAACATTGTCGGTGAACACAATCGCCGTTGCCGGCTAAAACTATAGGTCGAAAAAGAAGCCATATCTAAACATGATCCAGAAGCACAGGCGTTTTCTCTGGGCCAAGGCTCATTTAAAATAGACTGTGGCAAAGTAGAAAACTGTTCTGTGGTCAGACTAATCAAAATTTGAAGTTATTTTTGGAAAACTGGAACGCCATGTCATCCGGACTAAAGA
>NW_015507034.1:38906-79634 GCF_001515645.1 Sinocyclocheilus grahami
GTTGAGCAACTAGAAGCCTGTATTAGACAAGAATGGGACAACATTCCTATTCCTAAACTTGAGCAACTTGTCTCCTCAGTCCCCAGACGTTTGCAGACTGTTATAAAAAGAAGAGGGGATGCCACACAGTGGTAAACATGGCCTTGTCCCAACTTTTTTGAGATGTGTTGATGCCATGAAATTTTAAATCAACTTATTTTTCCCTTAAAATGATAAATTTTCTCAGTTTAAACATTTGATATGTCATCTATGTTGTATTCTGAATAAAATATTGAAATTTGAAACTTCCACATCATTGCATTCTGTTTTTATTCACAATTTGCACAGTGTCCCAACTTTTTTGGAATCGAGTTTGTATATGTTTATTATAATTACTTGTGGAGGTCAGTTTAAGTTTTTTTTTTTTGTCACTTGAATTATCATCTTAATAAAGTAATATGTTCACGAGTTAGTGTCTTCTAAACTTAAAACCAAAACATTAATATGTAAAAAATCTAATAACATATGACAATTATAATATGCAAATTATTGGAAATAAAAAAAATTATGAAACTATCTTTACAAATTTTAAATGAATGAAATATAATAAAATTATAGATATTATATATTACATGTATTACATAATATAGGAATATATGTATATTAATTAATATGTATGTTAATTAATTATTTTATAATTTATTATTACATATTAACGATTAATTAATATGTTTGATTGCTTCTATTGTCCTCATTTGTAAGTCGCTTTGGATAAAAGCATCTGCTAATTGAAAATGTAATATTAAGTAACTTAATTATATAAGTATATATATAATCTAAAAATAATATTTTTTTAAATAATATATAAAAACTTATTTGTGGAGGTTAGGTCAGCTTGAGTATGATAATGCACAATACTAAGAAAATATGATACTTATGTATTTATTTTTACTCAAATTTGCATTTTAGTAGAAGTTGTAATGAGAAAAACTAAGTGGTCTCTAGTGGACATTTGGACACCAGTGAGATACTATTATAATTTTTATTAATATTTTATTTTTCTGTTTTCATTTTCATTTTTGTAAAAGGTTTAGTAATTTTGTTGTTAGTTTTTGCCATTTTTATGAGTTTATATTTTTATAAATTTTTATTTCTTTATTAGTTTTAGGTATAGTTTTAGTTAACTATATTAAAGGGTTAGTTCACCCAAAAATGAAAATTAGCTTGTGTTTTACTTACCCTCGGCATCCTAGGTGTATGACTTTCTTCTTTCGACCTCATACGTCATCCGCCTGGAACTGCTTCTGTGTACAACAGTGAGCGCAAGCTACATTAAAGTAATTATTACATTTGAATATGGATATTTTTCTTACAAAAACACATCGATTCGCTACAGGAGGCCTTTGTTCACCCCCCGGAGCCGTGTGAGACACTTTTTTTTATGGATGGGCGCTATTTATTTAAGTTATTTTGGACTGATGCATGCAACACCCGCTGACAGGCATTAAACAGCTTGAAAGATCAAAGACAATTTTTTATATTACTCCGGCTGGATTCGTCTGAAAGAAGAAAGTCATATACACCTAGGATGCAACGGAGGTGAGTGTAAAACAGCCTAATTTTAATTTTTGGGTGAACTAACCCTTTAACCCTGGTATATACGATAGGTGTGTGATATGTGAATACTCATTTTAGCCTTAACATGTTTATTACTAAACCACGTTTAAGTGTTAGAAAACATCCCGTGTTGGCTTTCACTTACCATCTGACCTTTGTGAATCAGTGATAGAAAATAGCAAATGATGAACGATGACTGAGCTGTGAGCCTCAAACCATCACACGGGAATCATCTGAGACACAATGCACATTTAAGTCTTTATTGTACTTAAATACGTACACAAAAGTAAAAGTTCTCGAGATAAAATCTGGTAATATTTTACAGTAAATACATGTTTTGAAATGTACCAAAAAAAGTAGTAAATATATAATTCATATATACAGTGAATATATAACATAAACGGTTATACAGACGACAGTTAAGACAGCAGAGTTAAGCAGAAAGTCATTATAAATCCTTAGCCCTGTGCTTCAGCTTTATTACCGCCAAGACGATTCTCTGGATGTCAGGACTGCAAGACACACAGAAAAGTACACTGAGTGATGCTGTTGGGTCGTCCAATCATGATAAGTACAAAAATACGCCACTGCAGGCTTTCAGACACATGCATGCACACAGCAGCCAAGAGAGAACAGATAGAAACCTCGAACCCAGAGAAACGTCCGAACGTCACACTACTGTGTATGAACCCTGAGTTTTAGCTTTCGCCAAACCGGCAACATACTGCCTCAATCATATAGCACAAGGCATTGATAATGTGTGGGAATCATGAATTTGATGTAATTTGTTCTTTGGAAATAGCAAATACACACGGAGACGCTCCCGCAGTCGTAGGCCTACTTTGCAGGTTCACTCAGAGTGTCCCGAAAGTAACGGCTACAGACCAGAAGAACAATCGAGCACTGGATAAACATCTACTAAAATATGAGATTTTGTCATTTATGTGTCGTTTATACGAAGACAATGTCATCATGGGGAAGTTTCCCCTCAGAATAATTCAGTTAGCAACAGGTCCAACTTCCAAAAAGTCTCAGTTTTGTAATCGTTTAAAAGTAGGCTATATGAGTAGCTACAGAAATAGTTCATATTTTTGAATACTGGTGGTTCACAATCAAGAGCCACAGATGCTTTAAAAAAAAGTGTTTTATGTAGTGTTCACAATCTTTGTACTAACATTCAGACTGTTTGGATCATTGTCCACTCAACACATCTTGACAAATAGTCTTTCAGGAGACGAGCTCACACATGAAAGCCATCCTCTCATTAGATGTGCCAAAGGGATAGATCACCCAAAAATGAAGATCTGTCATCATTTACTTGCCCTCACGATGTCCAAAATCATATGACTTCCTCTATTACGTAAAACACAAAAGATTATTAGCAGAATGTTCATGCTGCTGCTTTTCCATTCAAAAGCATGAAGTAAACGGGCTCTTTTATTCTTATGAATAAAATATATCCTATTCTAAATTAAGAATAGTGCTTGTATTCAAACATTTCTTAAGAATGTTTTAATTTTTTTTCTTAAGATTGTTTTAAAGACAAAATAAAAGCCGTATTTGAAATCCTGAAACAACGTTCTTAAAATTCACTGTAAAGTTTGGATAACTTCCAACTTGTCTAAAATCCACAAAGGTAAGACGTTTAATGAATTTATTGGGTTATTTGAACATTAAGCATTACAACATAAGACTAGCTACATATAATATATTATTACTATTATTAGAGATTATTTTTTTTCAACTTGTTCAACAAATACCACCATACAATTAAATATCACCTTTCATTTTCATTTCATTTTATGAAATTTAGACTTTATCTTAGATTTTGATGAATCCAGTCCAGATGAAAACAATCCATTAAAGTGTCATAAAAGTGTCCAATGCGACTTTTTTGCACTATATTTCAAGTTTAGAAGCCTTCAGAAGTCACATGATATATTTGTGTGAGAAAGAGGCCCAAACTGAAGTCATTATTAAATGATAATCTATATGCATTTACGCATATTCAAACTTCTCACATAGATGTCGCCCCAGTTGGACATCAATGACACTAAACGTGTCAAAGCTATGCTGAGTCCAGCTCACCACAAAAGTCTTGGAAAACGTTCCTGGTTGGAAAAGAGCAGCGTGAACATTCTTCAAAATGTCTTACATATAGATTTGCAACACCAAGTAAAGTAAATGACAACTGAAAATTTTATTTAATGGATGAAATATCCCTTTAATAATACACACACACACACACACACACACACACACACACACACACACACACAGCTGCACTATAAATCAGCAAAACAGCTGTTAGGACTCAAAACGTAAGGACACCAAACTGGGACAGAAGAGTGAAAAGAAGACAAGGAGTGTAGAACTCAAGGGAACATGGCAGAAACACTTTAGTTTGCATCAAATTTGAAGTCAAATTACATCTTCGTACACACACACACACACACACACGCACACACACACACACACACACAGCTGCACTATAAATCAGCAAAACAGCTGTTAGGACTCAAAACGTAAGGACACCAAACTGGGACAGAAGAGCGAAAAGAAGACAAGGAGTGTAGAACTCAAGGGAACATGGCAGAAACACTTTAGTTTGCATCAAATTTGAAGTCAAATTACATCTTCGTAAGCAAAAAATATCTCGACTTCAACAAAAGCTTTTAGCAGCTTGTCAAGATGTAATTTAAGACCAACCCACTATCCCTTAAACTAAAGTGTTGAAGAGCACAGCTTGTGGTAACACTTCTTTTTGAAAGGCACTACATACTAACTTCATAGCATTGTAATATGTAACATCTATATTTACAGACAAAATAAGCATATACTGTACATTAATAGCACTAATATACAGTGACTGAAAATATATCAGTTTTGGATTGAACTACGGTTATGCTGCGTAAATTAGTTGACGCAGTGCCTTTCAGCTAAAGTGCTACAATAATCAGGCCTGTTGATCAGAAGAGGGCGGTTAAGGAGGGCCACCATGCAGGCACCATCACCCAGAAAGGGCTGCCGCCACGGGCATGTGTGTGGCAGCTGGGGGTGCAGGCAGGGAAGCAGCGGCAGCATCTGTCACACATACACACCCTCAGGGTTCAGGCTGGACACCAGGGGGTGCTGCAGGTTGCGCGGGTGACCCAGGAACTGCTTGGCAGTGGGACGTGGGGGCGAATCTGTGGGAAATATGGAGTAAAATATACAACATAAGTCCATATAAACACAAAAATGTCTACTAGGTATTAACCACTATATGACCGTAATATTTGTTCAGTGTACAACCAGAAATCACTACAAGGAATGTTGTAACCCACAATGCAATGCACTTTCCATTTCCAGTGTAAGAAATGAGCTGAGATGTTTAGCATCTCTTTCTTTACATAAGACATATTCACACTAAAGTGAAATTTCAGCATAAATTCAAGAAGACTGGATGCTATGCTCTGAATAATTATGCCAAAAAAAAAAGATGAGGTCATGTGATAAAGTGAAAAAATTAAGCATTGTATACTGCATACTGAAAGTATATACTGTATACTCACTACTATTAAAAAAATAGCATGTGAAACAGTATGCATTATTCAAGTATAAACATTTGAAACTGTATTAATCTACAATGTCACTTTACCTCTTAACGTCAAATGTTTCCTTTGAATTTAGCAAACATCATCCAGTTATCAGGTGATTATCTTTCATTTTTAGTGCAATTTTGTTTTAAAAATCTTCAAATGTGCAGGTCATACTGTAGCATACTACTATAAATAGTAATGGTACCATGCTGTTTTAAAGTCAACCATTTAAAACCTCAGATCATATGTTTGCAGTTCAGTTGTTACATCAAAAATGTTGAGCACATTGCATTGTGGGATATAGTACTGTATACCACCGAGTGTATTCGGTATACTGCACATTATAGCAAATGTAGTAAAACTACAATTAGTTGGCAGTACACGGTATATAATGTGTAGTGTACAGTAAACAGTATGCTAGCATTACATTATTAATTGATTTTCTCAGTTCAGTTAGGTATATGTACCTGCAGTAGATTGTGTGTGTGTGTGGAGGCCATACCACTGTCTTTGTGTTTGTTCTGCTGTTGTTGAGTCAGGTCCAGTTGTTCTGGGTGTTCACTGAGGTCTGTGCAGGGCTGAGTATGAGTAGGCAGGGCTCCAGCCTGCTGGATAAACTGTTGTAAATTACACTGTCTCAGCTCCTTATTCAACTCCTCCACTTCCTCCTGCTTAGCCTACACTCAGAGAGAACAGACAATCACAAACAGCCTGCTTACTAGAATAAAAACAGTTTAATTATAAATACGAATTATTAAAAACTTTTTTTTTCATTGTAGTATGTGGCCAACAACTTACTATTGGATACGTTTTAGAATATATTTGTATTAATTTATGATGTTACAGTAGTAGTTTTTTTTATTTATGTTTTGTTTTAAGAGTTTAGCAGCAATGCTTTAATTAGTACCTTTAATCAATTCCTGTACACTTTTCATTGTGTCTGAATACAACATAACCAGCAATTTTGCTTCTTTTCGTTTTCTTCTTTATTGTAATTCCACCTGTAGTCACAAGGGGGCCATGTTTTAACAGCAACAACAGCCAAGTTGTGCCCTGTGGCTCTGATTACAGTAATCTTAGGATTTGTTCTCTATGGGTACCTTTGACACCTTTCCGGTTGTAGTTTTCATTTGTTTAACAAGACAAGCCAAATTCAAATACAGACAAGTCAATGATAACCACAAAGTATGTAAAGTAAGTAAGTAAGTAATCACATGAGTTGCTATTTGAAAACTATGATAATTCACCATGTTCTGTTGATGGATCAACCTAATTTGCATGCATGACTTGTCTAAGAGGAATAGATTCTGATTATGTAAGATCCGGTTAGTCATGGTTGATTTCTTTGCTTTCTGGAAGAACACATAAAGGAAGGCTTTTGAGTGGCACTGTGGTATGAAGTAGTTTAGATCATCTTAACAGACTTGCAAGTCTTTGATTTAAGTCACTGGAATACTGAAATGCTGTTATAAAACTGAGGCTGGTGCATAATTATGTACAGTTTAAAATTCATGCATGCCCAGCAGGAAAAGAAACTCATTCAATAGGTATACACCTTTATTTTGTCCTTTCAATGCATAAAATGCACAGGAGATCAAATAAATGCATGTGTGTCCAAATAAAAACATTTGTGTTTGTGCACAGAAAAGTCAGAATCCATAAGTTTGAACTGAGTGTGAACTAAGGTTCATATGAATAATTTCAAAAGATAAGTACCTTTGTTCACTTTCAAATTTTCAGTTCATTAATCATACACCTCCACCCTCCTGCATTCGCAGCCAACCGCTACAAGCCTCTCTCTAGAGCCACGCCCTCTCTGCTTACCTTCAGCAGAGTCTCCGCCCTCCCCAAAGCCTTCTCAAGCTCTAAAAGCTCCGCCTCCAATTTCTCCCCCTGCTTTTGTCGACTTTGAAGATCTGCCTCGACTACTCCCAAAGAGTCTTTTGAATCGGACTGGGCGGGCAAGTTGTCCGCCTGTAGCATTTCTCTCTGAATGTTCTCCTCAAGCTGCATGGCGCGAGTGTTGAATTCGTGCAACTTTTGCCCACAATCATCCAGTTTAGCATGCAGTTCTCCTAACCGGCGCTTCATCCCACGCTCCCTTTCGGTCTCTATCCTTAGTTCCTCCTCCCAGAACTCCTCGTCCACCAACTCCTGCTGGTTCTTCCACAGGGTCTTCTCCAAAACTTCCATCTCTGCCTGCAGGGATGACTCCTCAGCAGACGACTGTTCCCAAGTCTCGCATTCCTTATCGACTGTCAACAGCTGGGACTCGAGGGCATGTAGCTGCTCCCGCTGCTGGAGAACATGCCAGAGCACCTCCTCTTTAGATGGCCCCGGAAGGTACTGCGCATGTGGAACTGGGGACGCCCTCTGTTCAGGAGAAGGTGTTGTACGAGAGTCCCTAGTTTTCACACGGGGAGAACTGGAGGGGCCCAAGTTGAAGGTATAAGATTTCTTTGGCAATCCCCGTTTGGGTTCTGATGTGGAAGGCTTGGAGTGAGGGAGGGTGCGGTTGTGCAGACTTTGCTCTTCACTGCTACTGGGACCGGTCCGCCGCAGGAAGAACTGCACCTCGCTGCTGTGTTGGCCCAGTTTGGCCAGGAACTCTAGTGGGCGCTCATTTGCCAGAAGTTGGCGCTCGGTGTCCCTCAGTCTCTGAATGAGAATGTAACGACCCGTCTGGCCTGTAGAGAGCACAGGGGTAGTTAGAGTCCAACAATATGTACTATTATTATGTGGACAATCCCACTGGATCTAGGGTAACTGTCCTAAGGTTACTTCAAGTGTCTTGGTGAAGGCCATTATGGCAAGGGCTCATGGACCACCAATTTGTGTGCCTCTAACCTACAACCTACTGGTTACTAGCCCAGATCTTTAAAGGTCTAACCCAAGGTTCCTCAAATCTGGCCCTGAAAGGCCACTTCCCTGCAGAGTTGAACTTGAAATCTGATGAAGCTTACTTTTCTATAATTTTTTTAGTAACTCTGTAGACCTTGATAAGCTTGCGCAGGTGTTTTTGATTAGGTTGATTAGATAAGTCAGTGGCCCTCCAGGGCCAGATTTGGGAAACCCTGGTCTAACCTCACCACCTGAAGTTCATTCTCAGAGGTACTTACCAATGGCTTGGGCGAGTGCAATGACTACGTCCTGACATGATGTCTCTTCTGACAGGCCGCAAACCACTCGTACAACTCCATCCACCCAAACTTTCAGCTCCATCAGAGACAATGAACACAGATCAGTTTACATCAGCATTGCATGGTAACGTCTGGATTCTGAAACGACAAAACAGCAATAGTGACAAGTTAATGCAATGTGTCTTCACAGTCTGAAAAATGTTACATTACAACAAAGAGCGAAAAATTAGGACAATTAAAACCCCCTCATTTTCTGTGATACCTTGCAGGTCTGATTCTAAACAGCAGTCTTTTGATTTTTTAAATAATATTTTTAACTTGACACAACATCTTAAAAAGCGATGGTACAAGTCTACAAGATGTAATATAATGGCCGAAGACAGACATATGCATAGAATAGTTAACCAAACAGTGCACAAGAATCCCCTGTCCCAACTTTAAGTACTGAAATACTTAGTTAAAAAATCATCCATGGAATTCAGAACTTGAGTAGACAAAATCTGAGTCTAAACTCCTCAAATAAGGTCCAAAATACACCCATAAAGAAAACAAGTTATTTTCTACGTTAATTGTTTCTACCTGATTGCTCCAACACAGCCATGAGACATGAAATCGGGATTGAGCATCAGCTCCAGTGGGTAAGCAAATTTCAAGAGTTATTATTAGCAGGATGTTGATAGACTCATAGCTCTACTCCAATTAAATGCACTGCTGGCTCTCTTCAAAGGCATTTTGGAAGATGAATGCTTAAGGGAACAGACAGGCAGAACGTAGTTGTTCAGAGACTGCATGTGCTTGCATGTGTGTCTGACTCCACTTTGAAGTCCCTCAGCAGGAACAGATGGCGCTGCTAAGGTAAGGTGTAGTATCCAAATGCTCCAGCCATGCAGATATTGAATGAACCGCTGTTTGTGAGATTATTATAAGCGAGACATGTTGGTTCTGTGCACTTTGACTGTTGCATATTACACCCTTTGTGAGGGAATTCTATGGTAAAGTCTACCGCATTAACTTATGAAAACATTTAATAGCAGTACTAAGCTACTAAGCAGACCATTTAGCAGTTGCCAAATACCAAGTGATGAATGCTCTATCTCCAGGCCTTAAAGTCATGCTTAAAAGAGAATGAATAGAATTAAAGGGGTCATGAACTGAGAAATCAAAATCCCCTTGATCTTTTGACATATAAGAGGACATTGTACTATAAAAACATCCTGTAAGTTTCAGAACTCAAAACTTTCTTATTAGTCTAAAAACAGCTCATATATTGAAGCCAATCTGCCAAAACGACAGCCTGTGGAATGTGCCACTTTATGACATAATAGTGTGGCTAAACCCCGCCTCCGCAGAAGATCAACACCTGTTTCATTAAGAACTTAGTTCACTTAATTGTACAACAGATTAGTTTACAAACAAGGCACAATTCGACACAGGATTTTTAGAAAGACTGAATCTAAAAGACGATGCTGTGAATATATCGGATCCGACAGTAATGTCGCAACACAAGTGTGAGTAAAGGTTTTTATTACGTGGTCACTATTGCTTTGTCTGTTATTACAGATTGTTTGATATGTACTGAATATTTATGCGTTTTTAACCTAAATCACAGCAGCGTTCATCTATGAAGGATGTCTGTCAAACATACACAACTGTTAGCCAATCATAACAGTGGGTGTTTACTTCAGCGTCGACAATCCTCCACGCCTATTCAAAGACAGCATACTGATGAGGGGGTCAAAACAGGACAGAAAATAGCCTATTACTTCTGAATTATGTTTTTCTAGGTAAAAATCTTGATGTTAATATAAATGGACCTCAGAGAACAGTACAAAACAAAAAAGGCAGTGCATGACCCCTTTAAAGTGAAAGGAGCATGCCAGGGTCATATTTTGCCCCAAATTCTAAATAAAGTTTATGCATTGTAGTGTTCTTTTTGTTCCACAATGGCATTTGTTTCCTTGCCAAATTGTCAATATTGTAATGAAAATATACATTTCTGCATGCAAAACATCTTCAAAAACATCTAAGTTATTTCTAATACTTTTGTCATTTTGATTTTGGGGTGAAATTAAAATTTTCATAACATTCACACACAACTATTTTTAACACCCAGAGACAGAATAAAGTGAGATGTACGTTTCTGAAAGAAGCCACATGGCATTTGAGCCATCTAAATAAATAATTAGAAACCACCCTGAGAACACCAACTTGCATGAGTCATTTGATATTTAGGCCACAAACAGAGTTTGTAATGTGTAAATTTTTCCGACAACATAGATTACAAAACCTAGTGGCACAGGTTATAAAAACAAAACAAAAAAAGTGAAGTCCCAACCTTGAATCTTCTAAAGTTTGATATCCGTTTTCTTTCCACCTGCTCTTGTAAGCCTCTTGATCTACAGTTTTTCTGTTCTTCAAAAACTCTCAAACAGTGCTGGCCAACTCTGAAGCATTCTTCTGCCCCATTCCCATCCGTACTGAAGCGGAGGAATGCTACCTTGTTGGCCCGCGTGCAGAGAGCGGAGAGTAAAACAAATCTTCTTTTGTCTCCTGTACCTCGACCAGGCTCGATCTTACTAAATCAAGTCCGTGGCCTCAGGGTACACTTCTCAATGCAGTCCGCGGTTACCATGACAACAGAGTACTAGACGTGAAAGATGAATCGCAGAGGAATCAACAGGTGCCAGACGCATTAGGCTAGTCGGACAGTTTGGACTTAAGCTCACTGCATTCGTGTTAGTACAGAAAAAGATATATTCTAGCATTGCGACTTGACTCACAGCAGGCTTGGGTTTGAGATTAGGGTGGATCGCCGTCACACGCTTGGATCTGTTAACTCATAGCATACATTCACACATGTCCAGACCCACTGCTTCAGAAATGCAGACCCACCCCAGACACATCTATAACTTCCCTGTCTCCTCCCTTCTGAGCGCGTCCTCCGAAAGCTATGATTACTGGAATTATCCCATTCCTCTCTCTCATCATCCTCTTTGTGTTTTGCGGGCTGTTGGGAATATGTCCTGAGGAACAAGCGCACCGTTATTGTGCCGCGTGGTGCTTTCTCTTAACACTAGCAGATGCTATTAGCCAGTTTTTTATTATTTATTGAAACTACTACTGTGCAATGTTGCCATTAATAAATCATTGCAAATGTATTGATAGTAAGAAGAGTGAACCTCTAGAGACAGACCGAAGTTTCACACGAGCACAAACACACATCTGTAGAATGTAGCATGTAAACGTCATCTTGCACTTCAAGGGAGGAGAGATACACTCTCTGTTAGCAATTCAGCTGTTTAATACACAAGTGCAAAAGTGCAAATGATTCATGAGCCAACGTTGACATTACACTTGACGACTATGTCTATTGCTTAATCTATTGAAGTACTAAACTTGTTGTGCTACAGACAAGAATGATACCTTTACTGCGCAAATGTGCTAATATTTTCCAAGCCATCCAGATGTTTTTTTTGAAAGACGAAACACCCTAGCAACCTCCTAGCAACTATCCAGAACACCCTATCAACTATGTTACCAGAAACCCAAAACCGCATAGCAACACCCTATCAACTACCCAGAAAAACAGCCTTAGCAATGTCCATCTAACAACCTTACAACTGCCTAGCAAGACCTAGTCTCAGCCTCAGATGTCACGCCCATGGACCGGTGGGACACTTTGGGAGTTTCGAAGGCGTCATCGGATTGGTTGAATTATACAGGATTTCCGGGAGACGTGTGTGTTGCGTTCTTTAATGTTCCGCCTGGAAACAAATATGCCGTGACGCCAAATTCCCTCATGAAGAAGAACACAATCTTGTTTACAACTGTGACAATGAGTGCTTATCACGATCAACTAAAAGCTGGATTTTCAAAAGTATGTGAAATAAGTAAAGTTCTAAAGTTATAGACTTTTTAAAATTCCTCCAAGTGTTTTACACACGGTTTGTTATTGTGGGACATTTCCACGCCTCAAAACATGACGCGACACAAAACGAAACATGATTGGTTGCTTTATCTGTCAGTCATATGGCCTCTTGGGCGGGCCTTGGCCATTCAAAGCATCAGTCTGAAGGTCTGGCTATGCGAGACTAAGCAAGACATAACTTCTTAGCAAAACAAACAAATGCCTAGCAACACCTCAGCAACCACCTAGCTAGATAATCGGCCAAATATTAGCCACAATATAACTAGGGCTGGGTATCGTTCAAAAATTTTCGATATCGATACCGATACCTTGACTTCGATACCGGTTCCTGAACGATACTTTTTTCAATACCAATTTTATGAAATCTATTTGAACAATATTACATTATCTAAAAAAAAAACTTTGGTTTTATTTTTCAGCTTGTTGATGTTTATACAGAATCAAAACCACTGCACAAAGGAACAAAATGTAACACGGCACACAAAATTGGAAACGCTTCAGGAGTTTTGAAGTCGTGTCGCGTTCTTTAATGTTCCGCCTGGAAACAAATATGCCGTGACGCCAAACTCCCTCATGAAGAAGAACACAATCTTGTTTACAACTGTGACAATGAGTGCTTATCACGATCAACTAAAAGCTGGATTTTCAAAAGTATGTGAAATAAGTAAAGTTCTAAAGTTATAGACTTTTTAAAATTCGTCCAAGTGTTTTACACACGGTTTGTTATTGTGGGACATTTCCACGCCTCAAAACATGACGCGACAAAACGAAACATGATTGGTTGCTTTATCTGTCAGTCATATGGCCTCTTGGGCGGGCCTTGGCCATTCAAAGCATCAGTCTGAAGGTCTGGCTATGCGAGACTAAGCAAGACTATAACTTCTTAGCAAAACAAACAAATGCCTAGCAACACCTCAGCAACCACCTAGCTAGATAATCGGCCAAATATTAGCCACAATATAACTAGGGCTGGGTATCGTTCAAAAATTTTTGATATCGATACCGATACCTTGACTTCGATACCGGTTCCTGAACGATACTTTTTTCAATACCAATTTTATGAAATCTATTTGAACAATATTACATTATCTAAAAAAAAAACTTTGGTTTTATTTTTCAGCTTGTTGATGTTTATGCAGAATCAAAACCACTGCACAAAGGAACAAAATGTAACAAAAAAATCAGTGCAAATAGTTTTAATAAAGCTCAAATAGTCTTCAGTTTACACATCTGTTAGCTACATTTACACTAGTTAGTGTTCGTTTTAAAACGCCTAGCTCAGACAGAATCGTCATTTCTATTCATTTTCCACTGATTTACTGATGAGCATTAGCAGTTTCTAGCGCTGTCTGCCTGTGCTCTCTCTTCCATGATCGCTGCTCTGACTCAGAGGTTATAATATATTTAATTTCATCAACAATACATGGCCAAAACACACACGGCAATCGGAAGTTATTACAAAAACTTGATGGTGGTTTAAAGTGAGTTTTAAGTAAAAGCGGAATATAAATCTTATTTGTCTTATGCAGGGGTTAAATTGGGATTTGTTATGTGTGGGGGGGGGGGGACTCTACGGTATCGAGCTTATATATATACGTGTGTGTTTTGTTTTTTGTGCAAATTATTTATTCTATTCCCACTAATCTCATTAATACTTTCATTTCAAATTCTTATATTTGATCTATAAATTCAATTGACACTGAAAAATACAACTGCATTAAATAATTATTATGAGATTATTTTAAATATTTTTTAATATACAAACAAGAAATTATGGTGGAAATTATACTTTTCAACTAAATTAAAACGCCAGTAGGTGCTAGTAGTGAGCGTTTAATGAGTGAGTCATTGAGTCGTTCATTCAAACGATTCGTTCAAACGGCAGATTCATCAGATGTTTATGCATGGGCTAAAGAAACTTTGACTCAACCGATTTGTTCAAAGCACGGAATCAATCAGCAATTAATCGGCTGGTTGCTGTGAGATGCGCGGTTTCTGCCTAAAATGTAAGTGACCTAATATTATTGTATTTGCTTATTGAACTGTTTATAGAACTATTAAACAGTCGTAATGGTGAAAGTGTTGTGTGATGTTGCCTAACTAACTGTATTTTGAATATAAAAACTTTCCATTTTGAATTTTTACCTCAGGATGCTGAGTTTGTTAGTGTTGCGCGTTTTGATTTCTCCTGGAGAGGCTGCTGGAGCCTCGCCTCAGCAGCGCAACCTTATACTGTCAATAGATGCATTATATACATTAGATATCCTCTATTCGCCACTTACTCTAAATGTAATAAAATCTGAATAATATTGCGTTTTGGTGTTTACATAGTTATTTTTGGTTTCTGATGTTATAATCGTGTTACTTGTCTGGCGTTAATGAAGAGTTAATGTCAAGCCCTGGAGTCTAAGTGCCGGGGCTCAGCCCCAGACGGCCCCCGGCCCAATTTAAACCCTGGTCTTATGTAGCATGATGCTACAGTGTGCATGAATGGTAACATAACACGCGCATTCGGTCTTGTAGTATGAACGGACATCTTCATATGATTGAAACTCTACACAGCTCCCGCGCTACTCTCCATTGGAAATGAATGACTTTCGGTCTGTCATTTGTCGGAGATAGTGGAAAGCCGGCTTGAAACGCAGTGGAAACGTCAGTATGACAAGGATCGTTTTCATTTTAAAACAAAAGCGCACCAGTTTAAATGTAGCCTTACAGCTACGGGGGCTGGGACACATTCACACTAAATACTCACGTGTGAGCCACATCTCTGAGTGTCACAGTCGTGGACTGACTGTGCAGACCTATCGGTGTATTAGGCTACAGTAAGATACCACGAGCAGACTGCTACACGTTTTCGCATCGCTCTCGCGGATGTCAAACACTGATCGATCTGCGCCTCACTGACGCTGATGAGATTAACCCCTAAGGTATCGAAATTTGGTACCGAACGACGAGAGGTTTTTCGATACTCGATAGTATCGAGGCAATTCGGTCGGTGCCTAAAAAGTATCGAACTCGATATCCAGCCCTAAATATAAAGTCTAAACTCAGAAGGTGGAATACATTCCTCATATGTATGTTCTTTGAAAAGCTTGTTATTGACAGTTTTGTCTGTTCTTCACTATCTAAAATCAAAGCCATTTCTATAAGCACACATGTCTGCATCTAAGAAATAGCATATCTTGTCACACAACGGTTTGAGACATTTTCCGGGTCACTCGCCATAGCAAAATTACACGTGTTTATCTCTGATTAATACAATATGAACCCACACAAAAGGCCATCTGTAGCCTATCACATGCAGTACAGACATTGTTTTCTGTTGCAGCTGTTGAGGTGTATATATCCCATGGTGCATGTCATCTTCAGCCCCCATATATACACAACAACTGCTCTTTCTTTAAAAATCCCTGAGTGAGAACACATCTGTGTCCTACTCTGCCACAAACACATGGCTTAACATGTCTGATTTTCTGCAGCTTTAACAAACAAAAATGTTGTAAAATCCGAGGGCAGGGTGAGACGGCGCTCTCTGTCAGCTGTAGTGTGGCTCTGACTGAATGTTTCCTCAGCAGTTGATCACTGAATGAATGCGGTGCTGAGAAAGCAGTGAGATTGTGTTGAGGAGTGTCTGGTGGGTGTGAGGAGAGAGATTTAGTTTCCGCTCATTATGGATCAAATGGAGATTTATTTGGATGGCATCTCCACCCCGCAGCAGTGGAGCATCAGCAAGATCTCTGACTAAAAGTGTTTCATGTATAAAATAACACAAATAAAGGGTCAAACCCATCCAAAGCATAGACACTAAAGGTCAGATAGCCGATCCAAGCCCAATAATACCCTGTCAGGATTCTGACCATGTTTGGGTCATCTTTTTTGTCAAATTTGGGTTTGTAATTGTAATGATTAAGAATATTAAAAATTCTGTTCTCATAGAATTACATAGGTCAACACATTAGTGTACACCTAAAAGCTGACAAGGCAAACTTTTAACATATATACACATTTCAAATCTACAGTCTTTCTCCTACTAAAAAAAAAACGTTGACATCACCTTGCACTCATGGGCGTGTCCCAACTTTTGACCAATAAAAATGCTATCTAGAGTGACAATGTTACTCCCCCAATACCATCTGTAACTGACTGTCAATAATAAGTAGCTAATCATGATTCATAACTGTGATGTAAACTGAATGGCTAATGGTTATTCCCCAAATTTCTGTTTCAATGGGAAATATGATAACGATGAAAGGAAAATTGTGCTTGTCAAGCCATATAATTGGGTCTTTAATGTATAACCTAAAGTGTACTTCAGTTTTGACGTGAACGCTTAGCATATGCATATAGTTGAATGCATAGCCTTTCAAAGTATACTTTATTTGATATACATCCTTGTCCAGTGTTTGCGCTATTTCTCTCCAGTCATTATAACAGATACATTTCTTTGTACTCTTTTAAACTAAAGTTGCGTGTTTCTCTTAACCCCCTCAAACAATCGCTCTCCGATGTTGGCGCGTAGTCAGTCGTGTTTCATAGAAATAAACATTTTACAGTACATTAATGTAGCAGATATGATTTTGAGACAAATTCCATACACATTTTCCAACACTACAAACCACGAAGGATACACAAAGTTAACAAGAACATCACAGACACCAAACAAGATTAATTTATAATAAATCTGATCTACCACAGTTCTGTACAGCTTTTTAACCAGCTAAGTAAAAGTAGCAACACTACAAATTGTGAAGCGTGTCATTTCTGCACTACTAGTGGTACGGAACGGAACTGCAATCTGTTTGAGTGGAATGTAACAATACTGTATAGTAACAAAAATGTGTAAAATATTCTCCTTAATAAATGTAGTTAGTCAGTCCAATTCATTTTAGCAAATTAGTTAAATTACCAAATTAGTTTAGTTTGCAAAAATTTAGTTTGATCAATTCTGAAAATATTTTTCAGTGAGAGTAACTGAGGAATATTACTTTTTTGTTGTTGTTTTTTAATTGAAATATTCAGTTTTCTAGTTTTTGAGTCAGATAAATGCTGTTCTCACTGCGAAAAAAATATATCAATTCATTCATTCATTCACAACTGTCCGAAACCCCATTAATTGTGAAAGAAAGATGATAAAAGACACCAATAAATTCCAATACATTGTTACAATTCTTAATAATTTGTATATCATAAAATATTGTCCAATCAGAATTAAGCTCAGATTATCCAAAAGGTTATTGCCTTCCTTTTCACTTTTTACAATGCACAAATTCTTATATTTTCAAAACACTAGTTCAATGCAGCATTATCCTTCTCCGACCGCATGAATTCAGCACTGACCCTTTGCCTTTAGACAGAGGAATGTTGAGGGCACCAAAAAGTGACCAGGTTTCACCCCTAACCTAAACAAAGGCAGCCTGGGAAAACAAAAGAGGCTGTCTCCACTCGCTGCCCAGAAATCCCTATCTTGGCTTCAACAAGTGGGATAAACACAGAGCGAGAGAGACTGCAAGTGTGTGGGCAAGCATTTTTGTCAAGCCTCCAATGGGAAGTTGCATTTTGGACTTCTAAATGAACTTTGCAAAAAGATCACAAATTAAGGCCAATCTTGAGTCCGACACCATCTGGAAAACCAATTCTGAGTGCAACCGCAAGAATCTGTTAGATGTTAAGTATAATGCATGGGCTGTTCTCAGCAATTCTTAAAGACAGGTGGGCGGTTTTCACTTCTCATGAGAGAAACCATCCAGGTGTAAGCAGACCATAAGGGAATCTGCATAGAAAATAACATTAGCCGTGTACGACAAGCCCTAGAAGAGAGAAACCAGCTTTGAAACATTATTTTCTCTTGTGTGGAGCTTTGCTGTTCGTCATAACCAATTAAATGTGTTTTTCCACTGAGGAAATGAAATAAGGAGTATCTGTTTACTGACATTACTAAACAGCCGTGCCAATTTTAGCCCGTGTATGTGTCGTCTTTACAGCCAGACCGTCTCTATTCTCCAAATTTGCTTGCATGCAGCGTGAGACTTCAGGTTCATGAGCTATTCAATACTCTTTTACATACCTGCTGCGCTTAATAATTTAAAACTGTGTTCTGCACTTTTTATAATGTTGCATTCGGTTCCAAATTTATCGAAATGACGAATATCAAAGCCTGAGGTGTAAAAGACAGATAGCCAACAAAGGAAGTTTTGAGGCATTGGCCTATTTTCAATGCAAGACAGAACAGGTGCACCTACTGTGAGTGGCTATATTAAAACAAGAGCAAACTCCCTTGTGGTCAGATTGTAAAGAAGTGGATATTTTTTTAACAGGTGCACAAACTGTTCATCCACCATCAAATTCCTTCTGAAGAGAAACTTCTTGAAGTCAACATGAAATCAAAGTTGACCCAGTTTACTTTGAATCCTGCCCAATGAAACTACGGTATTTTAATGAAGCAGGTTATTTTGAATATATATAAAAAGAATGTCTTTGTAATCTATAAGTGATAATTTTACTAGGGATGGATCTGGATGGTTGACTAGTCAACTAGTAACTCATCAGTCAGTCGAGGCAAGTTTATCTTCTTTTTTTTTTTGGTAGGTTTATTTATCTTAAAAAGAATGGGTTGTGCTTCAAAGATGAAATTATTATTATTATTATTAAATGTAATTTCAGTTTTATTACATTTACATTTAGTCATTTAGCAGACGCTTTTATCCAAAGCGACTTACAAATGAGGACAATAAAAGCAGTCAAAACTAACAAAAGAGCAACAATATATAAGTGCAAATGACAAGTCTCGGTTAGCCTAACGCAGTACACATAGCAAGGTGCATTATTAAATATACTTCGTATTTTATACTCAACTATCTAGTCATTTAGTGATTTAACCAACTAGTTAGAAGTTGACTGATGAGTTTATCTTGATTTTTTGTAGTTTTATTTATTTTAAAATTTTAAAAAGAATGGGTTGTGCTTCAAAGATGAAATTATTATTATTATTATTAAATGTAATTTCAGTTTTATTACATTTACATTTAGTCATTTAGCAGACGCTTTTATCCAAAGCGACTTACAAATGAGGACAATAAAAGCAGTCAAAACTAACAAAAGAGCAACAATATATAAGTGCAAATGACAAGTCTCGGTTAGTCTAACGCAGTACACATAGCAAGGTGCATTATTAAATATACTTTGTATTTTATACTCAACTATCTAGTCATTTAGTGATTTAACCAACTAGTCAGAAGTTGACTGATGAGTTTATCTTGATTTTTTGTAGTTTTATTTATTTTAAAATTTTGGTGGTACTTCAAAGATGAAGTGATAGATGAAATTCCAATATTTTTAAAATATACTTCATATTTTATATTTAGCCATGTAGTCATTTAAGGAGGGTAAATTATCTTTATCATTTTTTTATTCAAAACAATCAATATTCGGTGCTCAATATTCTGCAATAATCTTTATATATATTGCATTTCACAGTCAGTTAGTCAGGTAGATTAGGAAGTTTTTTTGTTTGTTTATAAATAGATATAGGTGGTGCTTTAAAGTGCATACATTTATAGTATAGTACTATAGTATAGTAATCTTTACTTACCGACTAGTTGTGATAGTTTAAAAAGGATGAATTTTAAAGACAACTTCTAAGTGTGGTTTCTATACTAGCATACTAACACTGTGCTTTGTTTTAGTGTGCTAACAGTCTAACAGTAATCATCAGAACAGTAAAACTCTAAATTCATTTCCACATTTGTAACATATTCACGCCTGTCAACAATAAAGTTCCAGATAATTACTGTCATACAAATTTCCCATCACTATACACAATTTATTTGTTTGTGAGGTTTATGATAGTTTCATGTAATAAAGTTATAGTTCTTTCGAGTATTTATTAGTTATATTTGTCACTTAATTAAAGAGCTTAAACCAACCTGGGGCTTTTTGAAGACAGTCTAGTAAGCAAGTCATGCAGACAATCCACCGAATAACTGCTTTTGAACATTCATTCAAACAACCATTTGTAGACTCCATTCTAAGTTGAATGCTGACCAATGCTATCTTTATACTCTGTAGGAGTAAGATTTGTTCAAAAAACATGTTAAATTCAACCCCCACCACTACAGCACATGACCGTTCATCACCTTTCCACATTCCTCCACCGGTGAAGGTCAGGGGTCTGTATTCGGCCCTTTTAAGTTTCAGCAAATGTTTGGAAAAGGTCTGGAATGTACAATTTCAGGTGACACATCCAGTACAATTGGCGGGAAACCTCACTGTTGATTCACAGTCAAAGTATGCATGTGTTACGAAACATCACATTCCTGGTGTGGGAGCATTGAGAAGTGTGTGCATTCTTGACATCCCCCTGTCTGCTCTATTCCAGATCGCTATTCCAGCAAGTGTAATGAAGCTGAAAAGCCACGATAAAGTGTTTCCTCCAACCAAAAGAGTGGATGAGGCGACATCAATTTCTGTCACCAACAGAACTCAACAGTTAGGAAACAAAAAATAGTACAGTAAAAAATAGAATCGTAAAAATTCATATTCATATTCATAGTTGAATGCTGACCAATGCTATCTTTATACTCTGTAGGAGTAAGATTTGTTCAAAAAACATGTTAAATTCAACCCCCACCACTACAGCACATGACCGTTCATCACCTTTCCACATTCCTCCACCGGTGAAGGTCAGGGGTCTGTATTCGGCCCTTTTAAGTTTCAGCAAATGTTTGGAAAAGGTCTGGAATGTACAATTTCAGGTGACACATCCAGTACAATTGGCGGGAAACCTCACTGTTGATTCACAGTCAAAGTATGCATGTGTTACGAAACATCACATTCCTGGTGTGGGAGCATTGAGAAGTGTGTGCATTCTTGACATCCCCCTGTCTGCTCTATTCCAGATCGCTATTCCAGCAAGTGTAATGAAGCTGAAAAGCCACGATAAAGTGTTTCCTCCAACCAAAAGTGTGGATGAGGCGACATCAATTTCTGTCACCAACAGAACTCAACAGTTAGGAAACAAAAAATAGTACAGTAAAAAATAGAATCGTAAAAATTCATATTCCATTCATATTCGCCATCGAAAAATGTAGAAATTTTAGTAATAATGTATAAACTAGAACAGGGTTGAAAATACAGATTTCTCGATTTGAATCGATTCTCATTTGGATAAACCGACATTGACTCCAAAAATCCGACATTGACATTGAAATTAAATCCAAGAATCTTTTAGTCTATATTGTTTTAAATGGATGCATAAACAAAACTTCACTAAACATTATTTGTAGAGCACCTCCCATTCAATAAATCGCAATGAGATTTGCACTTTGTTACTTTTTATATGAAAATAAGTCTCAGCTTTGTCAATTTTATTATTAAATTAAAACAAGAAAATTCTGATTTGGTGCATTTTAATGTAGCAAGACAGATCGATGTAGCCTCTTTGGTTCAAGCAGCAGCACAGAGCGGCAGGTGAATTGATCATCTCTTCAACTTTATTACTAGTTACTACACGAAACACACATGAATGAACATCATAAGGTGATGAAAGAAACAGTACAGCTCACTAAAATGCACCATGTTGCATATAATCGCTCAATCGTTGTTTCAACCTCAGAAAGATGTCAATAAAACAGCTTGTAAATAATATGTCATGTAATGTTGCATTTACCTCAGGAAAGCCATTCGAATACCATAAACCCCATAGTTAGCTAGAAAAAAACTCTAGAGAGGAGCATTTTTAAATATATGCACTGTTACCTGTTCATTATATTTTTACTTAACCTGTTCTGCAATATTTAATGTATGTTTTAATAAAAATATAAGCCACCGTTTAAATGTTTATATTTAAAAAAAAAAACAACTAACTGGAGTAGAGTTAAAAGTAATTATTATAAAAGCTGTCCTTATGTGCAGATTCAATGTTTGTATAAAAATCATTTGTTAATTTTAACCTTTAATATTGTAGTAATGTACCAACTGACAGGGTTCCCTGAATAGTTTATACTTTATTTGCTGAGCGATTTTTTCCCCCTTGAGTAAGATTAACATGTACTGCTTCTGAAATATATATCTAAATGAATCGATATCGAATCGAAGATTCGACTGAAATCAAACCAAAAGCTTGTGAATTGAAATCGAAGTGAATCATGACATTTGCATCAATACCCAGCCCTAGTCCTTTCAATACAGATTTAATCTTAAATCCTATGAATAAAAAAAAAAAAAAAAAGAAATACTGTTTTGTCACTCTTTAATGTGGCACGAGAGATTGCAAATCGAAACCCAACTGAATCGTGAAATTTGTCAATAAGCATCGCTACAAAACTTTCAATACAGATCTAATCAGCTTTCAAATCTGTCGAAAATCAACTCGAACTGTGAATTTTGTTTCAATACCCAGTCCTAGAATAAACATTTCAATACAGATCTACCATGACTTTCAAGGTTAAGTCATGATATACAGTACGCTTGTGCAGAAGTCTTTAAGAAAGTCAATGAGAAAGTGGGCGGTCGCTGTTGGGTTCGCTCATGGCGTTGTTGGTAATGCATTAAACTGCCAATCAACGGCTGGTCTACTTATGCAGTCAAGCAGCGGCACAAATGGGAACTTTGGGGCAACGGCTCTAAGCAACAGTGGCGAACAGCTTGTGGTTTCCAAGGGAGGATATTTATATGGGTGAAGCCTGCCGAAGCATAGCCAACTCACTCTCTCATTATGTGAGCTTTGCTAAATAATTACTCCGACAGCCTTGGGACATGGAAAGCGTCAACACTCAAGAGTTTTCACACAATTACGAGTCTCCTTGCAGAAAGGCATTGTCTATGCCAGCGTCCCGGACCAGACAAGTGTTTAAATTAGTATGCATGCGAATCAGAGTACCATAGGAGATTGACTCTTCAGTCAAGACATGGGAACCGAGGATGAAACGAAGTTAAAAGTTCCTCAACTCAGAGGACTGAGATCTAAGATCTTTCAGATTATCAAAGATTATCAAACAACTGAGCTTTGTGAGAAAAGCTTTAACGTGTGTCAGGATGAAACATGAGAAAATGAGACAGACTAAACCTTTCCCTGAACTGTGATTGTGTAGAATAAAATTAACAGCAGATGTTGAGACAAGGAAGAAAATAGAAGCATCTCTCGCCTTCAAAAACATTAAGACTGTGCTTCCCTAAAAATAACCTCATTTGTCTCGCAAAATCACACTTTGTGAGATTTAAAAATATTTCAGTTTGGAGTGAGGAACCAGACAACTGAATCTGAGAATCTCTCATATCCAACATTTACAATAAACAGCATTCAGAATGAATAAAATCTATTCAAATTCTAGTTTAAAATGCATGTGACAAGTTCTTAGAAATTTTAATCTTTGTATTCTATATTGAGTTTTATATCATTTAAATTGAGACTAAAAATTAGTCTAACAACATATTTGATGTTCATCTTGAATATTGTACACATTAATCATGATGTTCAAAAAAGTTATTTAAATATATTTTCAAGATAAAGTATTCCTACAAATGTCATAAATGATTAATTCATAAATATCACTTTATGATATTCAGTTTATTGGAAGAGGTTGTACAATATGACATTTTACAACCTGATCTAACCTTGTTTTGTCATAAAAAGTTAAAACTATCTGATATTTTAAGAGATTTGACACTTGAGAGTGTTCAGGGGTCCTACGATATCATTTCCTGTTTTTTTCTTCAAGTTTCTGCATGATGGTTGCACCAAATTACTTTGCTTTGGCAGACAAGTTTTTGCTTTGCTAACAAATAAATGAAAATCAATCAATCCTTCTAATGAGGCTATTTTATTATGATATCAGGACAGTTGTACCACCCTGACACTTTTTATGCTTACAAAAAATATCTGAATGAATTTTGATTCAAAAACTATATACAAATACACATCATAGAAGAGGTGCATGTATGAATTGTATTTTTTATGTATTTCCAAATCAATTCAAAAAAGCATGACATGTCTTTGACTTATCACATTTCAACTCAAAAGACAAAATCTTGCGTGTATTTGCAGATTTTGACAGACGATAGTTGCTTTGAGGATGTTGTCAGCTGTCATTGTGTGTTGAGTAAGCAGACAGTCAGTGTTTGTGGTTATGCTTTTCCATCTCGTTCACATCAGACAGGAGCTGCCGTATTAGTCAATGTCACAAACACCTTTCACTTCCTCCATCGAGTACGGCGGAGATGATGCATATCTAACAAGCATTTAAATCTCATGCTAATTCTTTCTAGGATTGCCCAAACACACAAAGCCAAGGCAAGGTCGACATCTACAGACTGATAAACAGATAAACTGTTTGCGTTTTGGTTGCAGCTGGTTCATCTTTTCCATATTCTGTTCAATAACCACTAAAGCAGCAGGAGAATAACTGCACCTGCTCTTGTATGTAAAAGATCTATGTTCCTGCCAGACAGGCACGTGCACACATAGACATAAAAGGGGGCTTGAGCACCTGCCCTTTTTTTCTAGAAAGGGCCCTTTTTTCTGGGGAGTATCTTTTTTTTGTTTTTGATAAATGAATATATGTATAGCTATATGTACGCGTGTGTGTGTGTGTGTGTGTTTCTGTTTGTGCACAGCACTCCTTGTCAAACTAATAAAAAAAATCTAAATATCAGGTCGGGAAATGTTGAGACTATCGAGTTCCGACGCCCCTCCGCACAGGCGCAGCCCAGCAGTGTAGCACACATTGATCGGCACATGCGCATCACAGACAGGCAGAGAGCCGCAGAAGTGAAGCCCTCCCTCCCTTTCCAGTTGTGTTTGTCTTGGTGTGGAGGTGAGTGGTGGTGATGAACAAAAGACTAAAAGCTACCTGTGCCTCGAATTTACAGCTCTCCTTATTTTTATATTTTAGACATCCATCAATTAGTGATGAAAAAAAATTTGCCTCGCTGGTGGGAACAACACGAGACCGTGCTACCGCGACTGTCAAGAGCGGCTCGACGGTGTTTATTGTCCCGCAGCAGCAGCGGCAGCAGCGGCATGCGTGCCGTCAGTGCAGCTGAAGAGTTCTGCGCTCAAATGCACTCAATACTAATAGGCAGGGCTGGATTGGTAATCGGGCATACCGGGCATTTTCCTGAATTAATGAAAGAGTTCTTGTTTTTGATTTGATTTATTTCGTTAAGTAGTAATTTAAAGCTTTCTATAGATAAATGTATCATGTCTGTGAGGCATGTATTCGCTGAGTTTCGGTTCATTTTTGTGAAGCGCTCCTGTTGAAGACGAGACGGCAGAAAGCGCATCATGTTTGTTTTCTTTATTTTATAAAAGCACAACGTTTTGTTGATATTGTGAGTGCACACTAATAAAAGTAGACCCTTTACAGTTGCGAATGATGTATTAGGCTACTCTTACCTTTATGAGCAAAAATGACGGCGTATCCACTGAAAAGAATGCAAGTGATTGCGCTGGCGCCTCCATGTCCTGCAAAGCGCGCTTTATAGCTTCCACTCTCCGCTCAAACTATGGATACAGCGCACCTATAGGTTTAACGTTTAAACATTGTGATATGCTTGAACTGTTTTATATCTATATATTTTATTTTAGGCAAGTCGTGATGATTTGAAAAGGCTAAATTGATCAAACAAGCTCACTGTCTGCTGCGGGCCACTTGGTCATTACTTTAAAAACAAAAAATTATATTTAAAGAACAAAAATGCTCCAAACGTTTTTCTAAATTAACTTAATAAAAAAACGAAACGAAATATAATCACTTTGCCATTACATACAAGACTAAACTATTTTAATAGCTGAAACAGTAGTATACTGTAGGCTGTTTTGGGAGAAGCTGTCGGACATGGGCCGGGCTAGGGCCTGAGCGTCTCGGGCATGTCCGAGCTATTTGAGACCCGTGCAGACAGGCACGTGCACACATAGACATAAAAGGGGGCTTGAGCACCTGCCCTTTTTTTCTAGAAAGGGCCCTTTTTTCTGGGGAGTATCTTTTTTTTGTTTTTGATAAATGAATATATGTATAGCTATATGTACGCGTGTGTGTGTGTGTGTTTCTGTTTGTGCACAGCGCTCCTTGTCAAACTAATAAAAAAAATCTAAATATCAGGTCGGGAAATGTTGAGACTATCGAGTTCCGACGCCCCTCCGCACAGGCGCAGCCCAGCAGTGTAGCACACATTGATCGGCACATGCGCATCACAGACAGGCAGAGAGCCGCAGAAGTGAAGCCCTCCCTCCCTTTCCAGTTGTGTTTGTCTTGGTGTGGAGGTGAGTGGTGGTGATGAACAAAAGACTAAAAGCTACCTGTGCCTCGAATTTACAGCTAATTACCCAAAAGACAAAAGGCAATTATAGTTAATTTGTCTTGCTAACATCAATGACTCATGAGAACTATGATTTAGTTCACCGCATGATTCAGTTTATTAAAGTGCATTTAGAATGATCACAAAATTCAAGATATGGGGGCAGAAATGTATATATTTATATCATTTCATATAGTTAATCAGTATCAAACCAATATATGATAATATACCACACAGAATATGAAGAATATCAAATATTTTAGGAGTCAGCTGTCCACGGCAGTCCTTAAGATATCAGCACAATAACACACTCAGCAAAATATCATCTAATTATCATTATCAATAAAATCCCAGAAAATATTGATATATATTTTTTGTCAATATCGCACACCCCTAATATATTTAACATTTTGTGAAATAAATATGAGAAGTGCCCTTTTTTCCACTTGAGCCCCTGCCCCTCAAAATGTCTGTGCACATCCCTGCTGCCAGAAGACATATTCAGCAACACACTTCTGAAACATTACAAAGCAATGCAAAGACATTTTCTGAAACATTATATCAAGATAAATAACAAAAACCGGCTATGGGAAATGCATTAGCAATCCCCTGACACAATAACGTTTCCTATATGTTGAAATAATGTGGATGGTACACAGCCTAGATGAGCTAGAATTTTATAAATATTGAAAATGATAATTTTGGAGCATTAAAAGTCAATTCTCCAAGAATGTTAGCTAATACAAATGTAAGGATTTTAGGAATATTTTGCCAACCTAAATACATTAAAGGGATAGTTCACCAAAAATTTTTAATTCTATCATTAATTACTCACCCTCATGTCGTTCCAAACCCATAAGACCTTCGTTCATCTTCAGAACACAAATTAAGATGTTTTTGATTGAATCTGAGAGCTGTCTGACCCTCCCATAGACAGCAAGGGTCCTACCACGATCAACGTCCAGAAACATAGCAAGGACATCGGTAAAATAATCCATGTGACATCAGGGGTTCAACCGTAATATTACGAAGCTATGAGAATACTTTTTGTGTGCAAACGGAAAAAAAAAAACTTTATTCAATGATTTGTCTCCTCCGTGTCACCCTAGCGCCATTTTGAACAGTATCCACTGAACGTAAATTGCGTATGCTGTTCTGTGCCAGCTGCACCACACGGATACACTGTTTACGTCGTTTACGCTTTGATTTGAACGAAAACAGCATATTCGCGTGGCGCAGCTGACACGGAGGAGACAAATTGTTGAATAAAGTATTTATTTTCCTGTTTGCGCTCAAAAAGTATTCTCGTAGCTTCGTAATATTACGGTTGAACCCCTGATGTCACATGGATTATTTTACCGATGTCCTTGCTACGTTTCTGGACATTGATCGTGGTAGTACCCTTGCTGTCTATGGGAGGGTCAGACAGCTCTCAGAAATCCATCAAAAACATCTTAATTTGTGTTCCGAAGATGAACGAAGGTCTTACGGGTTTGGAATGACATGAGGGGGAGTAATTAATGACAAAATTTTCATTTTTGGGTGAACTATCCCTTTAAATAACACACTAATGACTCATTAACTGGCCTAGATAAATTAGTACACTCTTAAAAATGGCTTTGATGGTTCCATGAAGAACCTTTAACATCCATGGAACCTTTTCACTCCACAAGAGGTTCTTTATAGTGGAAAAAGGTTTGTTAGATGATTAAAATGTTCTTCACACTAAGAAAAACATAGTTCTTTTAAGAACCATTCACTGAAATGTTCTTCGGAAAACCAAAAATGGTTCTTCTATTGCATCACTGTGAAAAAAAATAAAATTAAAAACCTTTAGGAACCTTTACTTTTAAGAGTTTATTTTATAAATGTTCAAAATTTTTGAGTATATAAAGGTCTATTTGAAGTAGTATTTCATACATTTTATACTTTGGGAGAATTATAAATCAGTGTTTTGAAGATATTAACACAAATTGTGTTAAGTAATTATTTCAGAAACAACCACCTAAATACAGTAAAAACGTTTTAGAATAAAAAAGCTACTGAAAACATGAGCTAACTTTTGCATAGTTCCCACAATAATTGTCCCTAAACTTCATTGCAGATGGTATGGCCCATTGTTTTGTACATATTCAACACCACAACTCTCTATTTGACATTTTAAAGTTAATAAAAATGAAAGAGACATTTCAAGAAATGTTATGCCAACATTCTGCTTGCATTAAGAAAACTTTTTAAAGTTTCCGCTGCCATTTCTAAAATGGAATGTTTGGAAATGTAAAAAAAAAAACCGCAGGTCTTTACACAGTACATGCATGTGGGTTTGATTGGTCTAGAAACTCTGACCTTGAGAGCAAATCAAAGGCTTTTCATTGTGTTATGTGGGAATCTTCACGCTTTCGAACACATTTTTACACCTTCCTGAGTTTGTCAATGGGGTGTGAAAGACAGAAGCTCACACGTCATGAGAGACCACAGAGATGCAGAGAACTATAAAGATCCAGAGATAACGACAGAGAGAAACAGAGAGGTTTTTATTGAATACTTACAAAGCAAGTGAAGGATTTGCATGCACGGTGAAACTGGTCATCTTAAAGCACAGGAGCATCCACAAACCCTAATGAAAGCTTGTGTGTTTCTCCACATTGATCCAGAGAACTCAATGAAGCTTTAGTGGTCAGCACAGGAGTCAATGAACCTCACTCTGTGCATCACTTTCTACTACATGGGACATGAAACATGCCCTGGTCACATTTGACCCCAAAATCGAAAGAACATTTTAAGTAAGTACAAGTTTTGAAGAATCACAAAGGAGACGCGTAATATCTCGACTGCTTCTCTAGATAATTCAAACTCTTCTAAAATCCACATTGCTTTCATAGCTTCTATGTGCATTTACTTAAAGGGGTCATATGATGCAATTTCAATTTTTCCTTTCTCTTTGGAGTGTTACAAGCTCTTGGTGCATAAAGAAGATCTGTAAAGTTGCAAAGACTAAAGTCTCAAATCCAAAGAGATATTCTTTATAAAAGTTAAGAGTCAGCCACACCTACCTAAAACGGCTCGTTCTAACACGCCCCCACATATCTACCTCACTATGTGGGAAGATTTGCATAACGCCGCCCAAATGTTCACTTCAACCCAAATATTCAGATGTGTGCAGCAAATTTTATGGAGGACCGTGGAGGACCGTGATGCAACGCAACGCGTAAAAAGACAGTATAAGTCATTATAATCCATAATTATGTCCCCACTGGATGCAACAAATGCCTCGTTTATAATGGGTTTTAATGTTTATGTCTCGTCGCTCCGGCCGGACACGGCATCACAGTATGGTAGGGGCGTAACATTTCCGTCACACGCTTGAGGAATTTGGCCAATCACAACGCACTGGATAGCTGGCCAATCACAGCACACCTCGCTTTTTCAGACCGATGAGCTTTGTAAAAATCGACGCGTTTCAGAAAGGCGGGGCATAGAGGAGAAACAATAATGTACAGTATGTGGAAAATAATGTGTTTTTTTAACCTTAAACCACATAAACACATTTTATTACACCAAATACACAAAATAATGTTCTTTTTAGCAACATCATATGACCCCTTTAAGGAAGTTTCAAAAAATCAAAAAGAAGATATTTAATAACTTGACCGTTTCTTTACATCTGAGAAAACACTCCAATAATCTCAAGAAATCTCAACAATGTCTCAAACTGTTAAGATTGTCAAGATACCAGTATGCAAATAACTGCCAAACATCTCATTATAAACTCAATTATTTCTCATCAAATTCTTCTCAAATCTAGTTTATGTTCTCGACTGTTTCTCTATATGAGATTAAAATGGAGAGCAAAGTGAGCCTTTGCTTAATTGTACCGTACTGCACAGATTTTCCTCCTGAGAAAAAGATTCCAGTATATTCCTGTGTCCCATAGAGTTTCAGAAGAGATCTCAACAGTGTCTCAAATTGTGCTCAGATTTCCCAAAATACAACTTTGTAACTACAAGTCCAATGTCTCATTATAAACTCAAATATTTCTCAACTAGCCTAATTCTTGTCAAATTTAATTTTCTATGCTCTTCACATTGCTTTAATAGCTCAATATCTATATGCATAGAGTATATTTTATTTCTTCGAAAAAAAAGTCACAAAGGAGAATTAATATCTCAATTCTATGGATGAAAAGAATGTCACAATGCACAAAAATCACAATAAAATATTCTCCATTCATTCATTCAGCAAAATATATATATTTTGTTATATTCTATATTTTTGGGGTGACTTCAGGGAAAAAACAACTGACATTTTAAATACAAATATTGAACCATTGCCATCTTTTTAAGTGGGAGAACTTGCACAATTGGTGGCTGACTAAATACTTTTTTGCCCCACTGTATTACAAATAGCAACGGTTTTTATTAAACCTCAACTTGAGGAAACATTTGGTCTAAGCGCCAGCATTTAAAGCGACAGTTTTCAACTAAAAACTGTTTTGGCCATTCATTTACATGACAACAGTGTTTTGGAAGGCATCGAAACAATATCGTTATTGTCTTAGTGTGAACTACAAAAACGCAAACTTGTTCATAGTGTTTTTTTACAAAGTGACATCGCCATCTACTGGCCTGGCATGCATAACACAGCGCTTTGAGCTGTTTTTGCAGATCTATGTGAACGCAAAACTTTTTTGGATTAACGTGAAGGGGAAAATTTTTTTTTTAGTACTTTGTTGTCGTGTAAACATGCCCTTAGAGTCTGGACTCCAAGCATCACTCTCCAGTCCAATGCAATAATTCTCAGCGCAGCCAGAGTCACTACTGCCGCTCCCCGTCTCTCTCTTGATCAATGTTTTAGCGCCGCACCGCAGTGCGCCTGCATCTCTAATGGCCAGCTGTGTTCTCAGACCTGCTGCTTCTCATCAGTAACAGGCTAAACGGAGCCGCCTGACAGTGCATCACATCAGCATCGCCTTGATCAGCTTAACAAGCCAAGTGCTGAACTGTCACTTTAACCAGAGCTGAGCCGAGCGCTTCACGAGATGCCCTGCTGCCTTTGACTCCACGTCACCAGATTTACTTTGATTAGTCATGAATAAACATCACGTGAGCCATATTCCACAAGTGCTGCATTTGCTATATTCACCTGGAGTCATAAATGCTTGGGACGGTTTTATGTTTGGAATAAGTTAATGATATCACACGACTCCCAATGATGTACTAACCAGATTTGGTGGCCGTGCTGGACTTTCAAGCGTGCAGTCTGGTCATTAGCAGGCCGAATGTGGTTAAACACAGACTGACAGGGGAATCTGGTTTGATTAAAAGCAAACAGGACTTAGTGAGAAGCGGCCTGTTAGAGAAGCATGATTAATGTAGATCTAAACACATGGACACATAATCAAATCCAAGCTCTGTGCTATCATACCTTATCCATCACATTTCAGGCCACGTTTAATTTTTCACTGAGAGATGTTTGGAAAAAAAGTCGAAAGTGATTAAAGAATTTCTTGAAGACATTTTTTTTTAAAGAAAAACTTTAGGTTACATATTTACACCTTCAAATAATCAAAACTATAGAGCACAATGGGACTAAATGGAGATCAAACGGAGACTTAAGTCTGAGAAAAACCCAATCTCATGCGTCTCCCCAGAGTTTCAGAAGAAATCTCAACAATGTCTCAAACTGTGCTCAGATTTCCAAGCTAGCAATTCTCACTCTAAACTCAAATATTTCTCTAAAATCGAATTTCCTTTTATGGCTCCTTCATATGCTTGCTTTTTATTTCTCCAAAGGAAGTTTTGAAAAATCACAAAGGAGACATTTAATTTCTCAACTGTTTCTCTAGATAGAATTGAGATTAAATGGAGAACAAAGTGAGACTTTTGCTTAAATTTACTGCTCAGATTTTACTCCTGAGAAAAAGACTCCATTAATCTCATGTGTGTCTCGTCTAGAGTTTTAGAGGAGATCTCAACAGTCTCAAATCGTGCTCAGATTTTCTAAGAAACCAAAGAGTGCAATTAAACATCTCATTATAAACTCGAAGATTTCTCATCAGTATCTTGTCTTATGTCACATTCCTTATATAGCTCCTTTATATGCTTCCGATAGTCAAATGTGATATTTGTCCAAAGTTTAGAAAAATAACTAATGAGATAAATGTTTAATATCTCAATGGTTTCTCTAGACCTAAATGAGATTAAATGGAGAGGAAAGTGAGAGCTTTGCTTGAGTGTACCGCTCAGATTATTCTTGCGAGAAAATGACGTATGTTTCTCATCTGGTTTCAGAACTATGCTCAGATTTACCAAGCTACCAACATCTGCAATCAAAACATCTCATTGCAAACTCATATTTCTTATTCATCCAATTCATCCAAGACCAGTTCTGAGCTAGTCTATCCACATTTATTTCATATCTCCGATTTGTCTATTTCTAGATATTTTAGGAGAAACATCGGAAACAGAATTGATGCTTAAATGAAATATAACTCTAACCTCTATTAAGTCTCCTGAACTATTAAAGAGCAGCCTCTGAGCAGTAAATGTGAAATGACTTTGACCCTCAGCGATTAATTTGAAGCCACAGGTTGATTTACAGCTGCGACTGAACATGCAGAGAACACAGTTCTCTTACCTCATAAAACACACAGCTCCTCCTGGCTTCCACTGCTCCAGCGTCTGACAGCACTCCCCACTCACAGCTACAGCTAGCTCTCTCTCTCTCTGCCTCACTGAACTCTGCTGACATGGCAAAGCTCCGCCCACGTCTCCAGGTAGGAGGAGTGTCTTGTTTTCTGCAGTTTCTGTCCCTCACAGACGCTCATCCATATGTAGAAGGACATACAGTACAGTACTTAGACAAGTTTTAGATCGGTTTTCTACAAAGCTAATTATAATTGCCAACTTTGCTAACACAAACCTAATTCTAACTTTTGACTTTTATTTTTATCTACTATTAAAAGTACATTCTTTTGCATGAAATATTTTTGAAAATAAAGACAACCTACTAAATAAATATATAATAAATATGAGTATGAGTCTCAACATGTGCTCAAATTGTGCTCAGATTTTCCAAGACACCATTGCAATTAAACATCTTATTATAAACTCATCAAATTCTTCTCAAACTTCTATGTTCTAAATGCTCCTTTTAAAGTTCCTATATTTGTATACTGTATTTTTCTCTCTAAATTAAGTTTAAAAGGAGACTTTTAATATCCTGACTTCATGCATAAAATAATGCCACTATGCAAATAAATAAACATTTTTCAGTAGTTCATTCATTGTACAAAATATAACAGTTCTTTTGCATTGTATTGATTACCAATTAGTTTCAGCAAAAAAATAATTTGGTCAATTCTGAAAAACGTTTTTCAATTAACTTGAGTCACTGCACTGATGTGAGTGAGGCATATTACTTTTATAAATTGAAATATTCACTTTTCTAGTTTTTGAGTCAGATAAATGCTGTTCTCGCTGCAAACAAACAAGTAAATAAATCAATCAATCATGGTATTTATTTATTTATTTACTTGACTTGGACATACTTTTGTGAAATTAAATAGTAAATGAAAGACTGGCTTTTTAAATGTACTAATGCATATACAAATAGAAAACCCTCGTTCAGATAGTATAGTTCTTATCTTGATCGGAGTGTGTGTTTGGTGTGAGTTTTCAGTCAGCTATCTGTGTGTGTGTGTAACCAGACGCTTGCGACGGAAGTCACATGTTCAGCTATTCAAACAGATCTGCGTCTCTTTCTGGTGCTCAGAGGAAAGTTTTATTGCTCGCAGATTGGGAGATTTAATGAAGGTCTCAGTTTTGTCTCGGATTTTTCCACTAAATAAAAGTAATAAAAACAGACTTAAATCTCCTTGATCTGGATTTAACCTCACTGCTGTCTAGGAGAATCAGTTAAGATCTCATCTGTGATGCTTCTTCTCTGTTGGTGACGATGTGCTGTTGTTGAACACTGAAACCGGACCATCAGCTTCCCATAGAAACCAAACAACACAGCAAAAACTCAAGTGGACAAACAGCTCCATCACAAAACATGATGGTTATGTGGGTGAAAGATGTCTGTCAAATTACAACACAAAAACAAATGAAAGAAATAAATTACATTTTGCATAAAGAAAACCAAGCCTACAAGCATAAAGATTTTTATTTTTTCAGGCCTATTTATTTTTGAAAATTAAACTCATTTCCCTGATCTTTTCTCATTACCTTAATGTGTCCATATCTTTTACTTATGAGTTTAGGATTCTCATTATTCATAATGATCTTATTAGATTCTCAATATCACAATTAGATTTTTAAATGAATGAATAAACAAATTAATTTATTATTACAGAAAGAAAAAAAAAATGATTACAGACATTAATAAATTTAGAAATTAATAAAAATAAAGAAATGGAGGACAAAATTGTGTGAACAATACAAAAAAATAAGTCTTATCAGGTTATTTATGCATTATATATAATATATATATATATATATATATAATATTTGTTTGTTTACATTTAGTCATTTCTTTCTTCATATGTGGAAAAAGAATCGAAGAAATAAAGAAAATATTTTTTATGTATGTATTTACATATTTGATTATAAAATTAAAGGCAGTTCAAATACTAGCATGATATATAAAAAATTTCCACATAACACCACATAATATATAATTTTTACACATTGTGGTAATGAGAAGTTGGGAAATGTGATTAATTGTTAAAAAAATGTACATAATGTAAATAAATAGGCATCATTTTATTTATGCACAATATAATGTAATCCTATTGTATGTCTTTTGAATTTGGGAAATGTGGCCTATATAGACATGTTTGTGAAATTCAACCGCATACATAGAAACAACAGATATTTACTGTAAATATAAGCATCTGGTATCCATAGCCCTGTAGCCTGATGAACTGAGCCTTTGTCCTGATTACTTTCTGCATGTTTGTCCACACGACACACACAAACATGTACACACAACAAAACCAGCAGTCAATTATTAATGCGTCCTCTCACTTCATACACCATCAAGAGCAAAACAATCACCTTCTGCACTAGGGCTGTCAAAAAAAAATTTGAATTTCGAATATTCGTCGAATTTAAAATAAAAATCCACATTCGAATGCAAAAACGCTGCATTCAAATTTCAGGTGTGCGTTAAGGAGGCAGCCTTATCAGTGGCGCACGAGATGCGATGACGATGTAAGTGTCGTTGCATTTGAATGTTTTTGTTAGCCTATCCAGTTGAAGCCACTAGATGCGGCGCTGCTGCCTTGTTAATTACAAATATTACGGGAAAAGAGAACATCAATGCGGAGAAGATCTTGTTTACGTCAAAACTGAAACCAAGCCGTTCACACAGAACGTATATTTTGTGCATTTTCTAGAGGGACATCTATCACTTTTGCACTCACGTCTCACACAAGAGAGCCGCATGTTTAGAAAGCCATGAAAAATTAATGCAAGATCAACTTTGAAAAAACCATATCTCGAGACTTTATGGTGGGTTTTTTCCCCATCCCACTGCAACTCGTGTTTTTAAATGAAAAATTTACTCTGTGTGATTGGTTTTCGGCCCTTTGTATTAAACTATGCATACATACATGATGCTCTTTTGTTTATAGTTGTTTAAGCAACTTAATTAAGTATAATTGGTTTATAAACATTATTTTAAACATTATGCACTTTTTTTTCCACGGATAGTCATGTTATCTTATGTTTGATGCGCCCTTTTGTGGCCTCAGGAGAGAAGCGAAAAGCTTTTCTTTACCCTAACTGGTAACTCGACACGTTCTGTTCACTGTAATTTAGTGAAGTGTGAATGAGACGGGTTTGGTCTCAGATTGACCAACATTAAGGGATTAAGGATGGTGATTATAAGTCTTGTTTTTGTCTGTTTTACGTTCCACTGACACTGGCATTCCTGAGGGAAACTCCCTAAACCTGTAATCTCAGCCCTTCCCCCGCGGGACCTCAGACCCCCCACACTCTCTACAGCCATCCCGGGGCAAGTTTACATTCCTTCAGTATCAGGTTACAATCCTCTTTCAAAATGTGTGAATTTAACGTACAACAAATATTTTTTTGTGTATAAATGCTGGGCAATACATCAGTGGTCCTGGACTCTATATTGCCACCTACTGGTGTGGATGTAGCGTCACACTGGGGTGTGTTTCCCAAATAACAACATAACACATTGCTTAACTACCATAGTACAATGCATTGTAGCTAGCTAGTCATGACTACGAACAACATCCGTTGTTCGAATCACATTAGTTGAGCTGCTGTTAATTTTTCAGGATAAATCACCAGCAGGTAAATATCACTGACGATTATGCTTAATAAATTGAGAGAAGCAGAAATTGTGATCCTGATTAAAAAATACAATTCATTGTGCAGCCATATCTAAGCTAAATAATATTAGTGTTTTTTAGAGTTGCTTTACAGCAGAGTTCAAACTGTCTCCATAGTTGAGTTTTCATAACCGATTCTGCAATTCCCCAGGTTATCTGTGAAGCCGCTTTTAAACAATATGTATTGTATAAAGCGCTATAGAAATAAAGGTGACTTGACTACTTTGCAGATAAAAGTGTGTGATAGTGTGTTTCCCAAATAACAACATAACACATTGCTTAACTACCATAGTACAATGCATTGTAGCTAGCTAGTCATGACTACGAACAACATCCGTTGTTCGAATCACATTAGTTGAGCTGCTGTTAATTTTTCAGGATAAATCACCAGCAGGTAAATATCACTGACGATTATGCTTAATAAATTGAGAGAAGCAGAAATTGTGATCCTGATTAAAAAATACAATTCATTGTGCAGCCATATCTAAGCTAAATAATATTAGTGTTTTTAGAGTTGCTTTACAGCAGAGTTCAAACTGTCTCCATTGTTGAGTTTTCATAACCGATTCTGCAATTCCCCAGGTTATCTGTGAAGCCGCTTTTAAACAATATGTATTGTATAAAGCACTATAGAAATAAAGGTGACTTGACTACTTTGCAGATAAAAGTGTGTGATAAGTGCGTTACCGATATAAAGTGGGAGTATTTGTCTGGTCATGTGATCTCAAAATGAGGGTGGTCCACCCTTATGTAGAATAAAACTGGTGAGTTTATCATTTTAAACATATTTGCCAAGAGTAATATTTGTTTTGTTTTTAGTTGTAAAGTGGCAAAAATAAGTGCACCTTTAAAGACTTAAACCCCCCCCCCCCCCCCCCACACCCCCCCCCCCCCCCCACACACACACACAACAACTTCACAGTCATCCTACTTTTATAGACATCAGAAAGTGTGCATGATAACCGCATGACCTACTTTATGAGGAAACACAAGTGAACCGTGAAAGGATTGGCCTGAATATGAACGTGACTGCTTCCTTACTTTATCCATCTCATCATTGTATTTCCATTGGCAAACAAAGCCACTCGGCGCATTGTAAAAGAATAAATGCTCCATTATAAAGAAAGGACACCCAGCAGTTAAACTTGTTATACCGTAAAACGTGAACAGATGCCACCCATAAGTTCCCCCCAAACAGATTTCCTCATGTTTTCAAAGCGCAGGTGCACTTTAAAGAATCCAGTGACACTCGAGTCTCTTCAGATCAGCGGACAAAACATGGGCAGGTGCTCAAAACAGAGCAATGCCAAAGACACAGACTTCATTAACAATCCACAACACTGGCTCAACACTCATCAGCACTTCACTACGATTAAGGGAATTGGTTCATCGAAAACTCAAACTCCTTTTACAGTCATTGAACAAGATGATGGTGAGATATTCATGTTCCTTTAACTGCACTTCTACACCAATGACCTTCCTTGGATGACTGTTTTTGCCAAGGCTATGAGAACCTTTCTTGTTACAAATAACCAGCAAAGCACTTCTTCAAGAGGGAAGTGAAACATTTTTGCTTGGTAAAACAATTTGACCTTGACAGCACAAAAAAAACAGCCCATAATTGGACAGGTAGTGATTTTAGATAGTGTGAGCTGCCTTGTGGTCTACTTCCTTTATTTATTTTTTTCCATAATGAAGAAAAAAAGCCTCATTAAAAGAATGGAATTCTTGAAAAAAAAAAAATATATATACATATGTGTTTTAAATGTAATTCTTAAATGACTTTCCTTGTTTCAGTCATGGACACTCTGATCCAGACTATTTTTATGCATATAGGAGTATATCTTATTTAGCTTTTAACATCAAACTACTGGAATCAAGTTAAGTCAAGTTTCTTGTGCAGTATCAGAAAACCTTTGTGTCATAAGAGCACATATGATGCCTTAAAAATGCATTCTATGTAGGTAGTTCACTAGGTTTGGAACAGACTGATTTATACACACATAAAGCCTCTCCATAAGATGCTTAGCTTTGGCGTCAAATGGAGGATGAAGTGAAAGCAGGAACAAAACAAGGTAGCGCTGCTTGATTGTTGTTTATAGGCAGCGCGGTTAAATATAGCCCGACTCTGTCATTACGGTCACCACATGATGACAGAGCTCTTTGTCGTTCGCTGGGATTTGTGTGCAGTGCAATTTACACTCCTCATTCTGTAGTTAAACTCCCATAACTCAGTACAGCACAGCCCCAAATCACATTGTCAACAATGAAAGTTTTCTCCTTTCTCCTCAGGCTCAAGACAATTCCGAATGGCTTGAGTTTCAGGTCTATTTTAAACACAGCCCTGAAGCACAATCTAAGATTTTAAAGAAACATTCATCATTCAATAGAAGATAAGCTCGCACTAAAAACACCCAGGTCTATAATAGCCAGAGAAAGCAGACCCAGACAAGCAATGCAGACTATCTGAATCTGATCTTTCATGCCACTATTTAGATCATTTTCTCAAAGCAAAGTTGACAACGCTGCGGTTACACGTTATTTATACTTCTCATGATTTTCTGAGAAATGTGTCCATTCAGAATGAGAAAATGTTAACTCATTCTCTCTGGAAAGGAACAAATGGGCAGACGTTTTGTGATTATGTGCAGCTCAGCTCATTTAATTGCATTTTACATGTGATGAAAGATGCACCTGAAAGATCAATGCTTGTTTGTTTCTAAATGAACCTATAGTAGTTTTGCACATCTCTAGCTTAAACCAGCCTAAGGTGGCCAATCCTGGTCAAGCTGGTCTGTTTGTTGGTTTTAGAGAGGCTTTGGGCATTTGACATGTTGGGAGACCAGCTGGTCAACCAGATAAACACCAGCTTGGCCAAACTGGGAGACCAACTAAACCAGCTAAGACCAGTAAATCCCCAACCATAAGTAAGAGCAATGGCAATAGTGATGACTGCCTTGGCAAACACAACTAACTAGCCGTGCACCTGGAAATCTGTGGGACTGTAACTATTTCAAGATCTCATCTCCAGAGAGAGGTGAAAAATTCAGAGGGGCGGTTTTGGTTTTGGTTGGGACGGTTGTTTTTCTTTCTGTCAGAAAGGCTTTCAAAAGCTCAGGAAGAGGGGTATGAACAAAATCACCTGTCATGTGCCTGAGGGTCATTGGGCACGAGAAACAAAAGCCATGTGAACTCATCCTTCAAAGGCCCCTGGCACTGCCGTCTGACAGACATCCAACCACAGAGAACAATGACGCTTTCAAAACATTTCACTTTCATCACCATCAAAGAGCTTCAGACAGCGCAGCAAACGCACAGAAAGATCTTCTTCTTCCATTTCACAGGAATTAGTCTTGTTAATTCATTTGTAGAGCCTGATAACCAAATGTCACAACAATTTCAGAACATATCCAACAGATCTTACTGAATCGGAGCCAGCAGATCTTCAGTATGAATGAAGTTTTGTTAGGCGGCAGGAGCGCTGAAGGTGCTGAGACGATGATAATAAAGCAGGTTTGTGTTAATTACAGTACTGGGTGGATTCCAGACAGGGAATCATTCCTGAGGGCAACAGGTCAAGATGAATTTCAGGACTGTTCAAGCAACTAGTAACGACACACTGTCATTTAAAGAACGATTATAATGTACTGTACATGTACATTGGGCCCAAAAACTGCCACACTTGAATCATATAAAAAAAAAAATAATAATAATAATCAAACACTATATAGTACAACACTTTTCAAAACAAAACACTTCACAATAAGATGTTTGTAGGTTTTAAATTATATTTATATTTATATATATATATATATATATATA
>NW_015507034.1:79718-84123 GCF_001515645.1 Sinocyclocheilus grahami
TTTTGCCCCCATTTTTCATTAGCTGAACTCAAAGATCTAAGACTTTTTCTATGTACACAAAAGGCCTATTTCTCTCAAATATTGTTCACGAATCTGTCTAAATCTGTGTTAGTGAGCACTTCTCCTTTGCCGAGATAATCCATCCACCTCACAGGTGTGGCATATCAAGATGCTGATTAGACAGCATGATTATTGCACAGGTGTGCCTTAGGCTGGCCACGATAAAAGGTCACTCTAAAATGTGCAGCTTTATCACACAGCACAATGCCACAGATGTCGCAAGTTTTGAGGGAGCATGCAATTGGCATGCTGACTGCAGGAATGTCCACCAGAGCTGTTGCCCGAGAATTGAATCTTCATTTCTCTACCATAAGCCGTCTCCAAAGGCGTTTCAGAGAATTTGGCAGTACATCCAACCGGCCAAAAACAAAAGTGTTGTGTTTATGATTTTGTTCAGTGTGTATATATATATATATATATATATATATATATATATGCAAAGATTAAATTCAAATGTGCCTCTATATATTTAATTTTAAAACATCAGAAAACTCACACTAAAATGGTTCTTAAAAATAGGTATTAGTTCATTCTGAACGATCTCACAGGAAAATTTAGTTATTTTATGAGTTTAATAGAAATTCGTAAAATGTGATATATATATATATATATATATATATATATATAAATAAAGGTATAATTTGTATGAAAAAAGTAAGTACGAAGCTCGTAACCTCATGCAAAAACCAGTGCAGCAGGGGCAGACTGAAAACATGGGGAAAAAATACTATGGTGAGATTGTGTTGGCAGAATTTATTTTCAGATGGTTTGATATTCTGTATCTAATGCAAAAAAAATTCACTAATTACCATGAACAAGCACACTTAAAGATTTGAGTAATTAGCAAAGGCTGCATTTCAAATTATGATAAAACATCTCTTAAATGGAAGAGAACACTTAAAAATCAGTCTTATTTTTTTCAAACTGTCTTGCAAATCTAACATTTTTACATTTTTCCAACTCCAAGAATGAACTTTAACAAAACCCCTGAAGCCCTGTATGCCAATAAAAACAGGTTACTCACCTATAATGCTATCTTTAGAAAGTGCAAGACTTGTCTGAGCGCGAGAGACAGTCGAAGGCACCTGACTCTGTACGTGAGAGTCTGTGTGAAACGTTAGGAGGGGCCACGGAGACGATCTGAAGTGGTGCCGCCATTCCATTACCTGGGAAACCGATGCTCTTTCAAAGCGGCCGACCAATGGCGAGGCGACTCGATTGTGCTGGGACAAAAGTCACATGACCAGGGTTTGAGCAGCACACAAAAACTGATGAGTGGGGTTGGGGTGGGCAGGAGTTGTCATGGCGTTTGGGGGAGGAATGGACGCTTGAAAGAGTCACAAAAGAAATCAAACGGCAAGCGATCCCACCATGGTGAGGCACCAACTTTATGCTTGTTTAGGGACCGCTCATTCAGCCAAGCAAATCCAGTGACCTTTAACGATCACTAAAAATGTGTAAAAACATTATTTTTTTCTGTTGAATGCTGTTACTTTCAAAACCAGACTCTAGGAAAAGGGTTAAAAATGCACTTTAGGATCATAAAGGTGTACCAACATTCCCTTCAGCTATTAAACTGATCTTGTTCAATTGTGTTTCGAATGAGTTCATGTTTTCCATCAGGTTCATCATGTTAAGTGCCCTACAAACACTGCACTGACTCTGATGTAATCATGGAGCAATAAGACGCCCCACAAAACTCCAGTGAACAACAGTTCATCTCTGAGCTAAATTGTAGTTTGAGAAAATGGATCCATTTTTTTCTTGATTGATCTGTCTGTGACTGGAATGCTAATGACTCGGATGCAAAACGTGCAACCTTGAAGATTTCAAGCAGAACAGGACAGATAGATTGATTCAGACTGGCAATATTGATTTAAACCAAGGAGATTCACATGAAACAAAAGCAAAGGGCAAAGCTCTATTACAATTAAATCGGTTAGTAAATGAATAGTTTAAATATTCTGTGATTATTTACCGAATCTCACTTCGTTCCAAACCTGTATGCCTTTCTTATGTGGAAAAACAAAAGAAGACAGTTTGAAAAATGTCCATGCTGCTCTGTTCCATACAACAAAAGTAGGCAATGACCAGGATATTAAAACGTTTTTAAAAGGGATAGTTCCCCCAAAAATAAAATTTCGGTCATCGTTTGCCGAACCTCACCCTTGTTCCAAACCCATACTTTCGTTCATTTTCGAAACACAAGTGAATATATTTTTTAATTTGGACTCCATTGAAAGTCCAAGCAACCACAACTTTCATGCATTAAAAAAGTACAAAAGACATTGTAGAAGTAGACCGTATGAATTGCGTGATGTTTAATCCACATCTTCTGAAGAGACATGATTGCTCTATAATGAACAGGTCAAATTATCTTACAGGTATTTATCATGATACACAGTCATGAAAGTCTGCAGGTGACCTTTCTATGATATCATTTCCTGTTGTTGTTGTTGTTGTTGTTTTTCCCAGCCCCTTATGTTCTACACATTGGTTGCACCACATGACCGTAATTTGATAAACAAAACTTATACAAAAAAAAAAAAACTTATTTTCCTAAATTATAATATATTCTAAAATACTTGGGGAGCTTTCACACAGAACACATTCTTGCATTAAAAAAATGCAGGACAGCCAAAAAAAAAAAAAAAAAGCAAGGTCTGGAGACACATTTTGTACAAGTTAAACTTCTTTTAACGTGACTAACGCAAATGTAACAGTCCAAGACGTCCATCTAACACATGATTACATAGAGAAACAATTGGAAAAGCAGCACAGTGGAATACAAAAAATTAAGGGGCCGTTCACACAGAATGTGTTTTTGCAGTTAAAAATGCAAGATGTGGGGCTGTAAAAAAAAAAAGCACTGCATTTTCAAAATGCTTTGTCATGTGCAAATGCACTGCAAGATATGTGTTATACGTGTGTGCAGTGGTCAAAGAAATCCATCAACAAGCACATATTTACATGGAAAAGTCACGCGGTAGAACACAAAAGCGTATTCTGTGTGAACTGCCCCCGAGTTTTTTGCCCATGAAACTCATCCTTTTAATGAAACAACTTTTATTAATTATTATATCATTCATCACTCTGACATTTTTACTTTATACTCCTAAAAAATATCAAAATGTATTTTAATTCAGAAATGGAAAACATTCTCTTTGTAGAAGAGGTTATGGATTTATTTGTATGTATTTTTAAACAAATTAAGGATATTGTTACCATTTTGCAAAATCTGCTTTTGCATTCCATGGAAGAAAGTCACCTAGGTTTGGAATGACATAAGGGTAAATTATGAAAGAATTGTTATTTTTGGGTGAATTATTCCTTTAATAGTATTGGTTTAAAAAAAAAAAAAAAAAGTAGAAATACCAAAGACTCCCCATTTCCTTTTATAAAGCTCTGTAAACCAAAATTGACTTGATAAGGCAATGCTACTTCAAATTATTTTGCAATGCTCGTTATTTTCTTCTGAACTGTCCTTTTCGATAAGGAGAACATATAACGCAAAGCAGTAATCAAACTGCGTTTCAGGAATTTTAATAAAGTAATTCCCAACATATTTCTCTCATGGGAAATGTAAAGCGGAAGCATAACTCGGAAGGCAAAAGCATGCGTGTGTATGTGATGTGAAGCTGGTGCCTGTGAATTATGCACTGTCTCCAGCTGGTACATAAGCGCTTTTTGTTCTCGATCCATCCAGCAGCTGGACAGATGAGTCACTGCGAAGAGCTTTGGCAGGAGGGAGAGACCGACACTATTTGATTCCCACGACAGCCAAAAACTAGCACAAGGCATCCAGAAAGAACACAGTAAATCAAGGAATTCATCATGGAAATTGCAAAACACTATGTAATGAATGAGTGAGTGAGTGAGTGAGTGAGTGATGTGACATGTGGCCAAGTATGGTGACCCATACTAGGAATTAGTGCTCTGGATTTAACCCATCCAAAGTGCACACACACAGCAGTGAACACACACACAGTGAACACACACCCGGAGCAGTGGGCAGCCATTTATGCTGCGGCGCCCGGGGAGCAGTTGGGGGTTCGGTGCCTTGCTCAAGGGCACCTCAGTCGTGGTATTGAAGGTGGAAGAGAGCGCTTTACATACACTCCCCCCAACTACAATCCCTGCTGGTACAAGACTCGAACCCACAAACTTTTGGGTTATGAGTCCGACTCTCTAACCATTAGGCCACGACAAAATGGAATTGCATAGAAATATTACAAAATGACTTAAAGGGAATAGTTCACCCAAAAATGAAAAAATGACACCCTCAGGACATGATGTGGTTGAGTTTGTTCCTTCATCAGATTTGTAGAAATGTAGCATTGCATCA
>NW_015507034.1:84994-86518 GCF_001515645.1 Sinocyclocheilus grahami
TCATTCATCACTCTGACATTTTTACTTTATACTCCTAAAAAATATAAAAATGTATTTTAATTCAGAAATGGAAAACATTCTCTTTGTAGAAGAGGTTATGGATTTATTTGTATGTATTTTTAAACAAATTAAGGATATTGTTACCATTTTGCAAAATCTGCTTTTGCGTTCCATGGAAGAAAGTCACCTAGGTTTGGAATGACATAAGGGTAAATTATGAAAGAATTGTTATTTTTGGGTGAATTATTCCTTTAATAGTATTGGTTTAAAAAAAATAAAAAGTAGAAATACCAAAGACTCCCCATTTCCTTTTATAAAGCTCTGTAAACCAAAATTGACTTGATAAGGCAATGCTACTTCAAATTATTTTGCAATGCTCGTTATTTTCTTCTGAACTGTCCTTTTCGATAAGGAGAACATATAACGCAAAGCAGTAATCAAAGTAATCAAACTGCGTTTCAGGAATTTCAATAAAGTAATTCCCAACATATTTCTCTCATGGGAAATGTAAAGCGGAAGCATAACTCGGAAGGCAAAAGCATGCGTGTGTATGTGATGTGAAGCTGGTGCCTGTGAATTATGCACTGTCTCCAGCTGGTACATAAGCGCTTTTTGTTCTCGATCCATCCAGCAGCTGGACAGATGAGTCACTGCGAAGAGCTTTGGCAGGAGGGAGAGACCGACACTATTTGATTCCCACGACAGCCAAAAACTAGCACAAGTCATCCAGAAAGAACACAGTAAATCAAGGAATTCATCATGGAAATTGCAAAACACTATGTAATGAATGGAATTGCATAGAAATATTACAAAATGACTTAAAGGGAATAGTTCACCCAAAAATGAAAAAATGACACCCTCAGGACATGATGTGGTTGAGTTTTTTTCTTCATCAGATTTGTAGAAATGTAGCATTGCATCACTTGCTCAGCAAAGAATCCTCTGCAGTGAATGGGTGCCGTCAGAATGAGAGTCCAAACAGCTGATAAAAACATCACAATAATCCACACCACTCTCCAGTCCATCAGTTAACATCTTAAGAGAAAAGCTGCGTGTTTGAAATAAACAAATCCATTATTAATGTGTTTTAACTTTAAACCTTCCAGCTAAAATATGAGTCCATAATCCATAATAACACTTCCTCCGGTGAAAACGTCCATCTCCTGTTGTCTCTCACATCAAATCCACCCACATATTTGTTTTGGACTGTTTTCACTTGTAAACAGTGCTTGATCTGTGCAGATTTCTCTCCTGATTCAGACGAGACGACTTTTTAATATTATGGGTAGAGGACTCGTATATTTTAGCCAGAAGCAACAGTTTGATGGATTTGTTTCTTACAACCACACAGCTTTTCACTTCACAAGACATTAACTGATGGACTGGAGTGGTGTGGATTACTTGTGGATTATTGTGATGTTTTTATCAGCTGTTTGGACTCTCATTCTGACGGCACCCATTCACTGCAGAGGATCCTTTGCTGAGCAAGTGATGCAATGCTACATTTCTACAAATCTGATGAAG
>NW_015507034.1:87073-88987 GCF_001515645.1 Sinocyclocheilus grahami
AGAATCTATGGGGTATTGTCAAGAGGAAAATGAGAAACAAGAGATCAAAAAATGCAGATGAGCTGAAGGCCACTGTCAAAGAAACCTGGGCTTCCATACCACCTCAGCAGTGCCACAAACTGATCACCTCCATGCCAAACAAACCACAAAAATTTGCTTATAAATTGCTTATTATTACCAAATATTGGATTCAATGTTTTTATCAACTTGTTTTCCTTCAATTAGCACAGGTTTTGTATTTGTTAAACTGACTGATCGTAGACCTCATTGATCTTAACTTATGTACCTCGGTTTTTGAGTAAATACTGCTAAAATTAGCAGCAAGTTTTTTTTTTTTTTACTAAAAAATAAATTCAAAACCTGTGCTAACTGGGGGAAAAAAAGGATAAAAAGATTGAATCCAAGATTTTGTGATAACACAGCATAATGAGATTTTTAAACTAGTTATATATTGGTTTCCCACCAAAACCAAATTAGGATTTGCACAGCCAATTTGGAGTGCAACTTTAAAAAAAAAAATATATATATTTGTAATTGTATTTTTTACAATTATATTAAAGTCTCAACTGAAAAGTTAAAACCCCCTATTCGTTTAATTTGTCACCCATCATAAGCTAAGTCTGCAACCATATGTATCTAATTACACAAATGTTAAAGGAATAGAAGTAGCATTTGGCTGGTGACCAGCACAAGGGGGACCACACTTATGCTCACTAAAACACTTTTTCTGGACCACTGATACAACGGGAGACTTCATCTTACATGAGTGTACATCATTTCAAACATATCCGTCAAAATTACTACTCAGTCAGTCTTTCAAATATGTCATTCCTACATCAATCACTTGCCACATATGCAAATAATGACTGGACATCTGAAATGACACAAAACATCACAACTCCAGCAGGACACTGCTATCATCAGCACACATGAGCTGAATGACAGTGATGGGCATCTGTATGCACATAACACATATGAACTCAGTTATTCTAGTTAATATGCCTTTCTTGCTCACCTCAGCACTAGATACAAGCGTCTAGACATAGATGTAGTCTGCTGTATATTTAAAAAAAAAAATGCATTAAGAGGATGGTGAGCAGAGGATGGTTTAGTCTAGAATCAATCTATGAACGTAGGGGTTTAATTTCCTAAACAAAAATAAATAAATAAATACAAATAATACTAATAATAAAAAGATTGTCAATGCATTATAACAAAATATCAAAGCAAACAAATACTGCAGCTTTTCTCAGAACTGGATTTTCACTTTTATGAGCTATTTTTTCTCTCTCTCAGTATTTTTTACACTTTTAACTGGTGTCGAGTAGAGTTTAGCGGCTGTATGAAGTGGATGCTCGGTTTACTGGCAGGTGTTCCTACTAAGCGTCCGAAGAAGCGTTTAGCTGTAGATTTGTTAGACGTACAAACTATTATACCAACTTAAGAATAAGCATTCACACTTACCACTAAAGCGCTGCATTTCTTCGCATGCTGTTTTGTCCGTATAAACAAGCAACACGACGCCACAACCAGCCTACGCTGAGAGTGAACGCGACGCGCGAGTGACGTCGACGCCAGTTGACCAATCAAAGACTTAGTTTACGCGTGCGTCGCGTCGATATGGGTGTCGCTATAGTTGATCTTAAAGGGGTCATATGATGCGATTTAAATTTTTCCTTTCTCTTTGGAGTGTTACAAGCTCTTGGTGCATAAAGAAGATCTGTAAAGTTGCAAAGACTAAAGTCTCAAACCCAAAGAGATATTCTTTATAAAAGTTAAGAGTCAGCCACACCCTCCTAAAACGGCTCGTTCTAACACGCCCCCACATGTCTACCTCACTATGTGGGAAGATTTGCATAACGCCGCCCAAATGTTCACGTGAAGAAAGAAGGCGTAACTTTTATTCTCGCTGTA
>NW_015507034.1:89066-114508 GCF_001515645.1 Sinocyclocheilus grahami
GAGGACGATATCCGCTTCATCATGCCTAGAGCTGATCTGTGCTGGTCGCTGAGGGAATACATTAACTTTCACCATGGATGAAGCGGAGTCCAGCCCGGGGTCCGTCATGTGGTTGCCGCTCATTCGTTGCATCCGCCGGGCTCGCCGTTCTCGACCCCGCCGCCTCAGTTCACTCCATCCCGGCCTCAGCGCACGCTAAGTCGGGGCTTCCCCTCACGCTATGCCGCTGTGTTTTTCGTTGTGAAAGTGAAACTACTTTGTTTGGTCTTCCAAAAGAGGACACAACTACAAATCAGTGGTATTTACAACACTGTTCCAGAACAGTTTAACCCAAATATCCAGATGTGTGCAGCACATTTTATGGAGGACTGTTTCCTGATCCTGGAAGAGTAACGTTAGACTACAATGCCGGCAGTTCTGACTCACAGTCTGTAAGTACGTTTTCATTTAAAGGATTTGCCACTCATGATTCAAACGCGAGTTTTGGGCAGTGTAAAGTAGCGCTTATTTGTCATTTCTCCGATCACAAATGCAGACAGAGTTTTATGTTTACGCGGCGCGATGCAATGCAACACAACGCGTAAAAAGACAGCGCGTAAGTCATTATAATCAGTAATTATGTCCCCACTGGATGCAACAAATGCCTCGTTTGTAATGAGTTTTAATGTTTTTATCTCATCGCTCCGGCCGGACAGGTCATCACAGTTTGGTAGGGGCGTAACATTTCTGTCTCACGCTTGAGGTATTCGGCCAATCACAACGCACTGGATAGCTGGCCAATCAGAGCAGACCTCGCTTTTCAGACCGATGAGTTTTGTAAAAATCGACGCGTTTCAGAAAGGCGGAGCATAGAGGAGAAACAATAATGTACAGTATGTGGAAAACGATATGTTTTTTTAACTTTAAACAGCATAAAAACATGTCATTACACCAAATACACAAAATAATGTTCTTATTAGGAGTTTCATATGACCCCTTTAAAGGCAAACTACTAAGCTACTAAATGCATTTATATCCCACCCATAATTGTAAATGTAACAAACTGCATTGTAATATTTGTTGTTTAGCCTACTGTGGGAAAGTCAAGGTGTGCAAATGAAGAAACATGTCCAGTTCCCAAGCTAAATGTGGCATTAATTATAAGTGTTTTGTCTGTTTGGTGTAACTTTAAAATATAGAAGTTGCATTAATTCATGTTCTATAACTGCTGCTTATTGGCAAATATAAAGGTGAAATTAAATCTGTTACCAATAAATAAAAATATAATTTCTATATTAACTCATTGGATATTTTATACCTTTATAGTTATTGTATTAGTTATTGTACTAAAAACAATACAATTAAGGATAATAAATATAATAAATGTTCTTTTTGAACTGCAGAGGAAGTTTTGAGTTCTGAAACAGTATCTATTTTTTTGCAATGTAGTACAATGACCTCTTATGTCAAGAAAAAGTGGTTCATGACATGATTTCTATAACGATTAAGAGATTTAATTTACATTAGTGTACAAACATTAGTCAGCAAGCACTTTCATTTTTAATCTGTACACTTCTGCGGCAAAAACACAGACAATGAGCAGCATGCACATTAAAAAATAATGAGTTGGCTCCCCTTACGAAAAATAAGTATATTCAAGTGTGTTATTAGTATACTTCTTTTAAACAAAAAAATAGGAAAGTATACTTTTAGTCTACTTTTTATGTACTTCTCAGAAATGGGCTTTATGTACTTCTCAGAAATATACTTAAAATGACATTTAAGTATACTTGACTTATACTTAGAAAAAGTTAAAAAATATTTTAGCTATAATTGTGCTCCTAGAATCCGTGTTTTCATTGTTATACGGTAGGGGGTGCTAGTACACATCTTCTGTACAGAGTTTCCAAAAAACACAAGTGAAGAAGAAACCGAAACAACAGATGCTTCCACATGTATTCTAACACGATCATCAGACATAAAACAGTATCAAAACTGTGTAACATTATGGAATAAAATGTCGACCAATGAAGAGGTAATAATAACTATCAAGCTTCGGGGTGTTGAGCGACTCTATCTACGTTTTGTTTATCATTCTGAATCCAATTCATAGTCTTTTGTCAGCTTTTTGTTCAAAATGTTATTTCTTTATTTTTTAATTATGACTTAAAGAAAACTTAGGAGTATACTCGCAGTATAAAACTACTAAACTAGTAGTTTACTGAGACTATACTTCAAAGTGTACTAAAAATGCTACTACAAATATTTAATTAGTAAACTATCAGTATACCTATAAGTTCACTTTTAGTATAGTTGCAGTACAAGCTAAAAATATTGATGTAAACTAGTTGTGTACTCAAAGTTTACTACTGTTATACTTAAAGCATACATTTATATACTAGAAAGTTTAGCCAATTTAGTCCCAATAAGTATTGAAATAGTACACTTACAAGTATACTACTAGTACACTGATATTTGTATACTTGCTACATAAAGTATACTTAAACATATACTTGAACTTTACTTAAGTATACTTAATAAAATAGACTTGAAGTATACTACTTTTTGGTAAGGGTCAACATCAATAACAACAACAAAAATGAACTACATTGAGGATTTTAATAAATAAATTTATTACTCAAAAAAAAAAAGTTGCTCCAACTATTTGAGTTGTGGCTCTGGAACCAATTAGTTTTTCAGTTAAAATAAACAGCTAACATAGCACATGCTAAATGTAACATATTTCGCATGTAACAAGTAAGATATTATGTAGTATTTACCTTATGAAGCCACCAACAACCAAACCCCGAGCTCTACTCTTCAGCACAAAATATCAATCTTTTGAATGCATAAGATTATGTTCAAAACTAACATTACTGTCATGTGCTCAAAATATTAACACTAAAATTTCACTTCACTGTGAACACTGGGCCTATTTTATATCAGATGTAAGAGCTCTCGCCATCAAGCAGCAGAAAACAAAAAACCTGAAGCTGAACAAGTGAAGGATCCTGATCAAAGTTCAACATCCTTTCAAGAGAGAGAAGCTCTAAGAACAGCTCCAAATCAAGCAGCTTTGAACAGTCAAACATAAAAGAGGATATTTTACAAATGTCCCTGCCATATTTTTTTTCTTTGTCCATACAATGGAAGCCAGTGGGCAACAGTACAGTTTGCCGATCAAACAAACAGATTGTAAGTTTTATTTTATAGTGTAATTTATAAAAATATATATTAATAAATACATATTTAGAGATATATTGGCTTAAAGTGTTAATAGTGCTGTCTTAGATAAATCAATCAATCAATAATAATTGTATTTTTTTTATTATGCATACAATCATATTAAATATGTACAAACACAATATATACAAATAATAAATATTTACAAATATTCCATTAAACATGAATATGCTACATAAATGCTTTAAGCCGCTTGGTCTCAACTGCTGGTCTTTGATTTTGTTTGCCATGCGCTGCTTTTTTTCTGGAGGTGACTGCCGGCCCACAGCTGCATGATCCTGTTGAAGGGACAGACATGATGATGAAACACTGAGCAGATTTAATGAGTGATTCTTAGAGACAATCTAAAGACATATTGCTTCTATCATGAGGGGGGTTTATTATTTAAAAAGGACATGATACTTGTCCCAGATTAATTTACATATTAAAATAGAATACATACAGTTTTAAATAGAAGACGCAGAAAACTTTAGTGTTTAGAAAACTTTAGCTTTAGTGTTTCAGTTTTTAAACATGTCTAAGTAAAAGAGAGATAGAAGGGACAAACCATCTTCAGGGTGAGCTGGGATCTGGGCTGTGGGGCTTGATGGTTCCCCACTTTGAGCTTCAGCTGCACCTTGTCGATTTCCACACCCAGTTTTTTTTGTGGAGGTGGCTCACACACATCGACATTGTCCTATTGAAGGAACAGACATAACCATTTCTTAAATCTAACTATCTATCTTTCTGTCATTTTGAAATATAATGTAATACAATTTCAGATAGCTGACCTAGACAACATAGTAGCTTAGGTGAAGGCAGTGTTTAATTTTTAGAATAGATCTGAAAATAAGTAAAAACGAGAGATGGAAGGGATTACTGATGCTTTCTGCTGCCTCCGCTGTCTCCACTGCTCCCGCCGCTTCTGCCTCTGCTGCTTAGTGATTCTGGGATTTGCTCCCTGTTGTGGGGAACTTATGGTCACAAGTGCTCCCTGTAGGGTCCCAGAATCCACAGGCGCCACGCTTGAGGTCCTGGAGGGCATGGGTAGTGCCTGGGTGGCAGAGACAGGAATGCTCTGATGCTCAGCAAGCCTCCGTTTTCTTGTCTTCGTGGTTCTGGAGGGCACTGTTGCTCCTTTAAGAGGCTCTGTGGGCACTGTTGCTCCTTTCAGAGGCTCAGCGGGCACTGCCTCTGCCGGTGAAGACCTGGCAAGCACTCCTGCTCCCTGTGGGGTCCCAGCATGCACAGGGTTCCCGTCAGGTAAAGGTGCTTCCTGAGGAGACTTGGAAGGCACGGGAGCACCCTGCACAGGAGAGGCATGAGGCTTCTGCTGCAGCAAATCCTTCCTCAGTCGCTCAGGTATCTTGAGCTTTTGTCACTCTGGGGTCTTTTGAAGCACAGGTGCTCCCTTCACAGAAGAGGCGGGAGGCGAAAGCTGAAGCAGCTCCTGCCTCAGCGGCTCAGGTATCTTGAGCCTTTGCCTCTCTGTGGTCTTTTGAGGCACAGGTGCTCCCTTCTCAGAAGAGGCTGGAGGTGACAGCTGCAGCAGCTCCTGCCTCAGTGGCTCAGATATCTTGAGCCTTTGCCTCTCTGTGGTCTTTTGGGGCACAGGTGCTCCCTTCTCAGAAGAGGCTGGAGGTGATAGCTGCAGCATCTCCTGCCTCAGCAGCTCAGGTATCTTGAGCCTTTGCCGCTCTGTGGTCTTTTGGGGCACAGGTGCTCCCTTCTCAGAAGAGGCTGGAGGTGACATCTGCAGCAGCTCCTGCCTCAGTGGCTCAGGTATCTTGAGCCTTTGCCTCTCTGTGGTCTTTTGGGGCACAGGTGCTCCCTTCTCAGAAGAGGCTGGAGGTGACAGCTGCAGCAGCTCCTGCCTCAGCGGCTCAGGTATCTTGAGCCTTTGCCTATCTGGGGTCCTGTTGGGCACGGGTGTTCCTTGAACAGAAGAGGCTTGAGGCTTCTGCTGCAGCAGGTCTTGCCTCAGTTGCTCAGGGATCTTTAGTTTTGGCACCTTTGGGGCAGGCATAGCTTCTCTCTGTAGAGACTTGGTGCGCATGGGTGTGTCTTGAGGTGCTCCCTGTGGGGACCTAACAGGCACAGGTGCTCCCAGTTCAGAAGCGGCCTTTAGCAGATGTTGCCTCAGATAGTCCCCATACTCAGCCTTTTCTGACCCAGCAAGCACAGGTGCTCCGAGGCTTCTTCTGGCTCCACTTCCTCTGCTGCTCCGTGGTCTTTATTGTTGCATCTGAGAAGCCTAAGTGCGGAGACTCAGCCTTCTTAGATGCATCGTTGAAGACCAGGGATGAGGTGTGGTCCCTCTTCTTGGTATAAGCAGGCACTGGTGCTCCCTGTTGGGACCTGGGAGGCACGGGTGCACCCTGTATCTTCTTCTGCCTCCACAGCTACTTGGTCTTCAGTGTTGCATGGGAAGCCTGAGTGCGGCGACTCAGCCTTCTCTGATTCATCACTGAAGACCAGAGACTTGGGGCATGAAGTTTCTCTTGTCTCCATTTTTCCCCACCACTGCACTGAGGTACTGCACATACTCATGCTCTTCAGATATAGGAGAAGAAACCTCCATTATTGCCCACCATCGCCCTGCGGCGAGGGCAATTGTGAGCTCATCTGAGAGTTCAGGAGATGAGAACTGCACTGCACTCTCGGGAAAACTGGTGGGGATGGTTGACATACTCATGTTGATGTTTGATGTGATGATAAAAGAAGATCCAAATAAGTGAAAAATACACAATACTGACTTTGTCTTTCTGTCTGTAAAAACTGTGACAGAAACAGAAAGGGAAACATACAAGTTGAGTTGAGTAAACATACAAGAGCCTGCAAGTTGGTTGTCTAAAGTTTTTTTTTAAAACATTTTATATTCTTAATATTACAGTTATTGTAGCATAAACACATAATCACGTGTATAACCGTTTATGAGAGCCAATAGGGCTGCACAATTAAGGGGGGAAAAAATAATAGATTTTTCTGATGAAAATTACAACTGCTATTTAAAATATAATAATAATTATTATTATTATAATAAATAATAATACTAATAATTGCTAGTAGTAATATAAATGTATGTGTTATTACTTATAATGATAACTTATTTGAAATATAATAATAATTATTATTATTAATAATATAAAAAAACAATAAAAAAAAAACATTACTATTAATTTATTAATAATCTTAGTAATAGCTCAATGTTTGCTGTGCTTGTTTGTAGAGCTGCACAATTTGGCCAAAATTTAGATTTTATGTCAGTATGACTATAATAATAATAATTTTATTAATAAAGACAATAATAATTATTAATATTGTTATTTTTTATTAATAGTAATATTATTATTAGTATTATTACTACTAAAAAACACTGAACAAAATAATAAGTGTTACTATTGTATTACTATTACTAATTCAATAATAATAATTATTATTATTATTTTAATATGATTAATTGTATTAATTATTATTGAATAAAACATTAAACAATTATTATTATTATTAAAACATTAAACAAAATAAATATTACTACTGTAACATTTCATTGTAAACATTTGTATTTAATAAAACATACAAATAATAATTTCATTTGTTCAGTACAACTGTCAAATCATAATACTAATATTTATGGCTTTCTTAACGGCTTGATTTTTAAAATCACACTAAGCCACAGTGTTTCTGTTAAACATGCAGCTCAGATTAGTTTAGCGAGTGCTGCTGTAGGAACAGAAAGTGCGGTGAGTGCAGGAGTTTACCGTTGGTCAGATCGCTGGCCTCGTGGTTCAGGACGGTGATGTTGGAGCCGGTCGGTCCTGGTCTTGATCCGCTGCAGGAAGTGAGAGGTCTGGCGCTGTCTGGACGGCTTCTCAGATCTCCAGGCCGAGCTGAAGCAGGTCTGACGCCGCTCTTAAACACATGGAGTGCTGCTGAGACAGTCTCCAGAAGCTGCTGTTTGTCTTTACCTGTGTCTGCATCTGTGAGCTCCAGGCCGTCTCTGAAGATTCTCTGAGAAGAGTCCAGTCCTGCAAAATGGTTCGGCCTGCCCTCAAATAAATATGTGTGTATTATGTTTCACATCATTCCTTACATCAGCTTTAGGGAAAAAGTTTATTTAATTTCTAATTGGTAAAACTTTATTATATGTTTTGTACCGGTATAATTAAATGTCTTACCTTCTGGGCGTAAACACCGTGATATTTAATGTCAGGATCCAGCGTTTCACTTCTGCCCCACAGCGGGTGAGTTTGCTTAGCAACGGGACCTACTTCCTGGATACGGGGCTAAGTGGGATTTGTAGTCCAATAAAATACATGACTGATAAATGGTTTTGAATGCCCTCCTTACCCAACAACGGTTATTGATTAATTTGCCCATTTTATTCCTAAAAAGTAATTCGAAATACACCAAGCTTAAACTTTGTGTCTGAGTAACAAATATGAATGATACTTATCATAATACTTGACAGGAAAGCATTAAACATTTTTCAATGTAATGAGATTAATGGGGACAAATCCCCTTCTCTGAATGTTTGTATGTCCTCCATTAGTCCCATAAGAGCTTCAGAGACGGACTGTTGTTCTCCATTAATTCTGAATTGAATCAGGGTAGGAAAGAAATGACACTACTTTTATGCAATATAAAATTTAATATTTTATATGTCTGTACAAACATTATTAATGAGCACTCTATAGTTCTTTTTTTGTTTTTGAGGATAAAATAATTAAAACAACTAACAACAACCAGGAACATTTTTTTGTCAAAATGTCTTTTGACTTTATATGTAAATATATATATATATATATATATATATATAAATTAATAATAAATTTAACAATTTATCGTATAATTAACAATTGCATTTATATCTTAATGGCTCCAACAATTGGAAAGTGTACCACTTTCACATGATCATCACCTGACAAAATATCTTACATCCCTTTATTGAAACTCTGACATCACGTCACTTAAATGTATCTTTACTCCTTTTTCTGTCATTTTAACTCTCAGTAACTTTATTCATAAAGTTACATAACAACAACAACAGTACCTTTTAATGTAATGTTTAGAGAAAAGACAGACAGACACATTTGCTATGCAGCTGTGAGATTTTATTTTTGATGGCACAGATTATGCCAATATTATAGTATTATAAAGTTCTATAATTATAAAGCATTATAGCAAATCAATGTTTATTTGACCTCACAAATATAAAAAGCAACATTTTCTCATCTCATTTGCAATCAGAAGGTTGTCTTTTTTGCAGCGGGATGTTTGCTATACAATATAAAAAATATTTATACATATGTGATACATCTTATCACAAATGTGAAAGCAAAATGTCTAAACATAGGAAGAAAAAAACACTAAACTTACACGGCCATATGGGGGACATGATTCTATCAACTGGTTGTTGATTGGACGGAGGCAGATCTGAATGCGCGGCCTATTGGAGAAGTTCGACATACGTCAACAGAGAGAAGCATGTTGTTTGACAAATAAATCCAGTTTTGACATTTTGAAAATTACATGGTCAAAAAAGAAATAAATACAAAATGTAAAAAATCAAATGTGCATGGATGAATCATTCACAATAAGATCAATAATATATGCACTGTGTATATGCACCATGTATCCCGAATTAAGCAAGGTTTGGGTTCATTAACCAAGAGTTCAGGGTATATGTGACGTAAGTTTATCCTGCTTTCAGGAATATTCCCCAGGTAGATGGTAATAGATTTCATCGTCAGAATCTGATATGGACACTTTGCAAGCAGCCTTGGTTAGAGATGCAGAGATACTCCATCAATCCTCTTCCACCATTTTAAAGAACCTGTCGACCAATACTAAAAAAAGAAATGAACAAATAAAATAAATCACTAAAAATAAGACCATGAATAATGATTAATAAAAAAAAAACAGATTTTCTATTGCTATCTTCAAAAATGACAATTCATGTGTTTCCGGTCACATATTCACACAATCTGTTTGTGAAATCTCATTTATAATCACGTCAGTTTTGTGTTTTGTGAGTAAGAGTAAAGATTAGCTGTAAGAGTATGCCTTAATTAGATTCATTATAGCCTGTTTGTCCTTTCTTGAAATATCTCACCAAAAGTTTGTGCAGGTTTTATTCTCTATTTGCAGCAAACACAACCACTTTATTCCAAGAAAAGCCAAGAACCCTGGCGTCACACTGTCAATGTGCCAGTTTTCCTTTTTTCTGGTGATTCAAACTTATTGCAATGGCACAGAGAAAGGTATGTAACAAGAGATCCTTTGTGTTACTGCACATAGAACGAGGACCACAGAATAGCATCTGAAGTCTCAATTAAATGAAAATTTGCCACATTTTTAAAGTTGTTTGCAAAATAATGACATGGCATGTTACTTCTTAAACAAAACATCATGACATGTTACTTCTTAATAAAAGTTATATTTTTACTTTTTATGCTATGTCATGGTTACATTTGTGTTACTTTTGTTCACACCATCAGCTATGCTTGCCTTGGACCATGTGATTATGTGACAACCGTATAAAGAGATGTTGCTTTTTCACTACTTCCAAAACGTGATCTGTTTATGCAATGTAACTTGTAACACATTACTAATTACAGAGGACAATTTGACAACCCGCTTGTGTAATGTAACTTCACTTGTGTGTCAGGGTCTCACCTCCTGCTGTTGGTCGTAGGAAGGGCTCAAATGATCGACAGGCATTGATGAGCTCTTTTAGCTGTTTAGGACAGTGTGCTGGAAGTGGCTCCATGACCTTCTCTACACACACTTTTTGGTAGATCTGACTGGGGGTTGTACAGTCTAAAAGCACGGCACATAAAGTGTGTGGCACGTATTTAATAAAAATCTAAGTAATATTCAGGGCAAACACAAATATATGTAAGAGATTAACAACAGTTTGTCAAAACTGATAGTGGTGGTGATACACACCTTTAAAAGGAACATCTCGTGTTGCAATTTCCCACAAGACAATGCCAAAACTAAAAAGAGCATGTACAGTCAGTGTCTATCCATTATTTGAATAAGATATGCGTGCATGATATTTGAGTTTGACTGACGTACCTGTAGATCTCACATGTCTTATCGTAAGGATGGTTTTCACCTGCTCAGAGTGAACACGCGGCGAGCCAAGCAAATATCAATATCAATCTCAACCCTATTCAGATGGCAATTGTTTCTCATGTGGACGTCTGTAAAAATAAATTCACATGGCACCTCAGTGATAAAACTCAGGGAACGTGAGTTCCCTAATCGAGATCTCTTGACATTATGTATGGGGGAACCCTTTTCCTCCGAGATGCAGAAGCCTGATTGAATCACTCTATTGCTCTGCAATAGCCAATCATATTCAAGCATTCACCTGATTGGCGGGCTAAGCTATATAAGTGATGTTGGGAGCCAATTGACCTCAGAATCTTTCTTCTTCACTTTGTGATGCTGTTTTCAAGAAGCGTCTTATCGCTCACCGGCGTTGAAGGTATGCTCTTCAGCGGAAGGTGCCCGGATTGCCATCCCCTGCAGTGTTCCGTTGAGTATAACATCTTCATATAGTACAGATAAGCTGTCCGTTCACTTCTTCTCATCTGCCACTGAATCGCAAAGACGGAAGACATGGCAGCTTGGGACAGAAAGTTTAGGTGATGGGCTTGCGACGTGTCAATTCCCGCATCCCCCTTGTTCACCTAAACCTCCCATGCCTCCTTCAGAATGAATATTCACTGCCTTTTTGCCAGAGCGGCCCCTACGTAGATGCAGTGCTGCCCAAGTTTGTCTACCCTCCAGTAAACGAGGCCCTAAGGACTTCGATAGTGAGCTGCGTGGGCCCAGTTCTCACGTTTTCCTCCCCCCTCTTCCCCTAAGTCAGGACCTGATGTTAGCGGAAAAATAGCCATGTCGCTGACAGAGCTGTCTATGAGAGGAGGTTTACAAGGGTTCACAGACCCTCATTGGCATGATTCAAGGAGCCCCCTACCTCAGAGCAGCGGCCTGGCATGTACAGAGCACAGAGAAGTTCAAGTCACTCGATCGCTCATTCGCACGATACCAGCAGCCCCTTGTCTCAAAACAGTGCGCAGATGTGTGCAGAGCACGGAAAAGTTCCAGGCGCTCACAAATTCGCCACATATTAGCAGCCCCTTGCCTTAGAGTGGTAGCCAGCCATGGGCAGAACACGGAGAACTGTACTGTACACAAAAAAACGAGTGAGTGGCGTTAAATTTTTTTTTAAATAGGCCCTATATAATATGCACTGTTGCTTAGTATTAAAATTATAGCTTCAGATGCATGATATTTGTAGGGCCCTATGAAATCCGTTTTATCCGTTAAGTATAAGTTTTAAGTTTTTCCAATCTTTTTTCTAATTAATTAAAATCACGAAACTTGTTTAATTTAACAGCAATTTAGGCCTATTAAAAGTTTAACAAAAATTACATTCAGGGCCCAAATTGTACTCTTTCTTTTTTTTATTTACATTTTTCTGTATTCCATTTTAATAGTTTAATCAAAAACATATCTAATTAATTGAATTCATAAAAACAACTTAATTTATTAATTTGTATACAATAATAGGGCCCTATGAAATAAACATTTTATTTACTTATTTTTTAGAAATTCTGTGTTGTGTATTTTCATTTTTCTGGTAATCAAATGAAGGCGAAAACACTAAGCTATCTTTTATTCCAATGACAATTAAACAAACCCTTTAATTTCTGTACATTCAAAATGCTACACAACAGAAGTTTACTGTGTAACGAGCAATGTCACGGAATTCAGTCAAATATTGAATGAATAAATCAAATGCAATTCAGTACACTTCAATCAAACAGCGATATGGACTAGTGTATGTGAATATTAAATGGCAAAAAATACTATTTAGCTACTACAGACGACAACCGCGAGCGTTGCGCTTGCTTAAATATAAAATTATTCAAATTAAATATCAAACGAAACGTGCGTCTGCACCGTTCATTCCGTCACATTCCGCGTTACACAGTTAATTCCGTTTTTATGAATAGATTCCGGGATTCCGTCCCCATTTTCTACATCGCCCTACTTTTGCTAAGAAGCACGTTCAATGCGGACGCACAGACGGTTGTCGTGGTAATGAACACCACAGCAACCACTTGTGTGTCCGCACTGAACGCACATCTAGCATATAAAAAAGCATTTTAGGGGGCCCTTGGCTTTTGAGGCCCAAGGCGGTCGCCTACCTTGACCTAATGGTTAAGTCCGCCTCTGCTTGACAGTAAATGACAGAATTTTCATTTTTGGGTGAACTATCCCTTTAAGTACATATATGTAATTTCAGAATTTCAAAACAAAGTGTACTCTTTGAGTACATTTAAGTGGCCTTTTGTTTTATTTAATATGAACATACCTTAAAAAAACAAAACATCATCTAGCATATAAAAAAGCATTTTAGGGGGCCCTTGGCTTTTGAGGCCCAAGGCGGTCGCCTGCCTTGACCTAATGGTTAAGTCCGCCTCTGCTTGACAGTAAATGACAGAATTTTCATTTTTGGGTGAACTATCCCTTTAAGTACATATATGTAATTTCAGAATTTCAAAACAAAGTGTACTCTTTGAGTACATTTAAGTGGCCTTTTGTTTTATTTAATATGAACATACCTTAAAAAAACAAAACATATACCTTTAAATAAAATTCATCACAATTAAGCACACTTGATTTTCACAAGGGTTATCTTACTTAAGTTATGTTATGTGAGCATCTGCTCACTAGAAACTAAAAAAAAAACACTGGTATCTTAAAATGTAAAGCTTTCATTTCATGCAGGAAGTAGAAAAATAGATTGCAACTGACCAAGTCAAATCTATTGTTTCAATTTAAGCTTATATTATTCTCATTTATGTAGCATATAATAAACAACCGAAATGGGTTCAGTTTCAAATGGTGATGGGAATTCCGGCTCTTTTTAGGGATCAGGATCTTTTGGCTCAACTCAGCAAAAAGAACCGGATCATTTCGGCTCCCAGTATCAATCTGGAAAAAATCTGTAGAAAGAAACATCATACATGTCTTATAAAACCAGATTTATATACTGTACATTCTAACTCATAAACATCTTCAAGACATTTTCTAAACATCTATTTAACATCTGATAGGAAACGTCTTAGAGACATATTGCAGATGAGCAAACACTCTAAAAAATACATCTTGCAGATCTAAATGCAGACATTAAATAGATATGATGTATCAGGGTATGTGCTTTCAGGGTAGTGAACTATCCAAAACACAAACTAGACCATTCTCAAAATGTAACATGGTGTGCCATATAACAGATAAAAACTAAATTACAGTGTGCAAAACAGAAGCATCCAACACAGTTGTATCATTACAACATTACATTACATAGATCTATTAACCCTGAAACGTCACATTGTGCATGTGAGTTGAACCTGTTGATGTGTATAGGTGCGTTCGACTTGAAGCACGGCTACAGACGGCGATCAACGAGAGCAGCCGCTTGCAGTCGGGGTCGGAGTTGAAAACGGACACGTCAAACCGGACACTTTCTGCTCCCTGTTAGTGACGCTCACGCGGTGTTTCCATACTCTATCACAGATGAAGTGAATAAAATGCAATAGTTGTCAAATACACAGACGTTTCAGAAACGTTTTCATGAGCAACATGAAATATATGCTTTCATGATAAACGTGACTCAATATAACATTGCGACTACAGTAAAAAAGCTTTTACTTTGATGCCACACGTGACAGTGACGTGGCGTCGGCGCCGGTTCAAGTCGGACTAAATTTCTAACCGGCATGCACTGCTTCAAGTCAGCCACTGATCGGTCTGCGCAGTGCTGCATGAAGTCGAACATACCTTATGTGTGTGCAACCAGTAGCCTATTGAAAGCCAGGAAGGTCAAAAACGCGCAAATTGTAACACGCAAACAACACGTCAAATACGCCTTGTTTGTGTGTTGTTTGCAAGATTGCTGGTAATCAAACAGTTGGTGGTTGCCATTGACTTCCACAGTAGGAAAAAAAATTATATGTAAGTCAATGGCAACCACCAACTGCTTGATTACCAGCAATCTACAAAATATCTTTTGTGTTCAACATAAGAAAGCAACTCATACAGGTTTGGAACGACATGAGGGTGAGTAAATGATGACAGAATTTTAAGTTTTGGGTGAACTATCCCTTTAAGTCCTATAGTTGGTCAGAAACATTCTAAAGATCAGCCAATTGCCTTTAATATAAAATGTAAACTATAATATATTTTCATTTTATTGTAAATAAAAGGTCAGAGTAAGTGTCTAAAATCAATACATTCACATTAAGTATAGGTACTCTTTTAAAAAGTATGATTACGTGGACTTCTTTTTCAAAGAGAACAGACACACTCTTAGAAAAACTCATTGTCAGGGAGTTATGATTCTCCAAATTTTATTGAAGTGCTTCGCAATGAAATGTCTCTGTGTCGTGCTGCACATTCACCTCTAGATGGAGACATTCTCAGTCTTTTGTGAGGCCTGTCTAAAGTTGACTTGGGCTTCATACCTCTAAAATGTAAATTAACATAGTGATTGCAGAATAACTGCCTGTTTTAATAATGCTCGACTAGTAGAGTATCTGTAGCACTTCATTTAATTGTACACTGTTACATAATTAGCCTTTCTGGATCCTGTTACATTTCATTGCAAGGCTACCTGCTGATTTATTGTCTCTATGTTATATATGTAATGATATTTGACACCTGTATTTGAATTATGAAACAGTTGTTTTTGTGTGAGTCTTAGTAGCCTTTACCTCAATTTAAAATTTGTTGATTTTTATTTAATCTGCACAGATCTTTAATGAAGTCTCTGATACCACCTTAATGTAATAATATTACTTCTAAAATGGTTTAAATATATTTTGGGGGCCCACTGTTTACTTTATACATCCCAACACAGCCCAATTAAAACAGTATTCAAAAACAATCCCGTTTACACACTATTCAGTTAGTCCAGAGCAATGAATGAATTTCAGATAAATACTTTTTATCAAGCAGTTTATTGTTCAGTCTTAGAGCTGCACTGATGGATACAGTGAAATTATTAATAAATATGCAGCAGATAAAGGAGAATCATCAGTTAAGTCAACTTTGCATTTGGTGCTTTTGACAATACATAGAATTTCAAAGCAACTTTACAAAATAATAATAATAATAATAATAATAAAAATACCCCTCAAATACAACAACAGTATACTTGTTAATAATTTAATGCTTTACTTTTTCTACTATACTCACTTTTCTAATTTTTACTTTACTTTCTCATGAACTAGGAGGTGTATTTAAACCAAATAATACACAGGGAAAGAAAGAGAGAGAGAGAGAGAGAGAGAGAGAGAGAGAGAGAGAGAGAGAGAGAGAGAGAGAGAGAGAGAGAGAGAGAGAGAGAGAGAGAGAGAGAGAGAGAGAGAGAGAGAGAGAGAGAGAGAGAGAGAGAGAGAGAGAGAGAGAGAGAGAGAGTACATCAGAGCACACTATGTACACTAATAACAAATATGTGGTTAAAATTAGCAAGAAGCACAACTTTCCTACCTAAGAGTTAAGGAGTGAAACAGCTAAATTTGTTTACAGTGTTTTATGCTGCAATTAATTATATAAGACAAATTAATAATCATTAAAATTTTTGAAACCACTTAGTCAGCTGTGTCATATTTCAGTTGTCATTGTTATATATGTGGAAGTTTTCTGTGAAGAAGAATTTGTGTTTGTAGTCATTCAATTCTGTAGTCAATTCAATTGTCAGAGGAGCTTCTGAGAAGGATCTGTTCACCGTAAAGAAACAATATACTGTGAAAAGTGCTCATCAAATGAATTGAATGGAACAGAATCAAAATTACAGTATTAATTAATGAGACAGTATATGAAAGTGATGATCTGTATTATGTCAGACTGGACTCTGTGGATAGAAAGGGACAAAATGCTCTTATTTTACAGTGAACATCCTGCAGATTTACATTAAACACTGCAGATTTACAGTGAACAAACTGCAGGAACAGAACATACATCTGGAGAAACCGGTTCATTCACTTTTGTCTCATATTCGGTTCTGAGGAGGATCTCAGTGACTCTGCAGTTCAAAATACCACACATATCAAATTAATTTTTTTTTCTGTCAGCCCAAAAGCAGACAGCAACAGGCACGTTCAGAAAGCAGGAGATGAAGTGATAGTAAAAAATATTATAGAGATTATTGAATAATCTTAGTTGCATCTGTTTCCACTGTATGTTCAGTTAGACATTGTCTGACCAACACAAATTCCCAAATTACCAAAACAAAAATTACTGCTTCACAGCAACATCATCCTGAGATGATAAATCCTTGAAATGGAGACTCTCTCTTTCTCTTATCTCTAATTTACTTGTGAAGGCAACACAGCACTCAACATACAGTTAGGATTAATCAGTAACAGAAAAATAACATAAAAATTATTTAAATGATTGCAGTACATACATGTTATATACGTGTATGAAGTAATGTTTAAGAGATAAAGAAACAGCATGAATGACGTGCAACACAAATGTATGTTTGCTCTATTAAATATGTTCTATTATATATAATAAATATTACTTCTGTTACTAATTTCTGTAGTTACGTCTACAATTACACTGCTGAACCTCTCCCTATCCCTTAACCCACCCTTAAACTTAACCATACCACAAAACCTGTCCTTAACCTCACCAGTATCCCACATTAATAGCAGCAACAGTGTTTTGCAATACAGCATCAACACAATAAGTGCTTTTTTGACATAAGTAGTAGTTAAAGTCATCTAACATAAAGTGGGACTGAATAAACATAGTAATTTTACACATTTGTTTTTAACAACATTTGAAAGTACAACATGCATTTACTCTTTCTGTACACTCTAAAAAATGCTGGGTTAAATACAACCCAGCGCTGGGTAAAATATGGACAAACCCAGCAATTGGCTTGTTTTCAACCAACAGCTGGGTTGAATGTTTAACCCAAACTTCTGTGCAGTTACCCAACTGCTGGGTCAAAACAACCCAATCGCATATTTTACCCAGCGCTGGGTTGTATTTAACCCATCATTTTTTACAGTGTAGTTAAATTCATAAATTATATATCTCATACAACAAATCTCTTCATAAACAGACATATGACCGTGATTAGGACAGAAGTAGAAGTCAGTTGTTTGTCTGTTGTGTGATCTTAAACAAGTGACAGTGAGGAATCAAAAACCTTAAACCCAGCATAGAGGGGTTCAGTGAATGTGGTGTTGAATGTGTGTAAGTGTGTGAGTGTGTGTGTGTCAGAGATGCTGTAGAAGGACAGAGTGCCGGCCGACACGTCCAGATACACTCCTGCTCTTTTAGAGGAGGGGGAAGGAGCAGGAATGTTGTTGTTCAGATTGTTGTGCCAGACAACAAATCCATCAATAGTGCAGAAAAGACACCAGGACTTGTTATTGTATCCAAACTTACCAACAGTCGCTTCTTTCCTGCTGATTGTTTTGTAGGACACTGCTATACGAGCCCAGCCAGTCCGCTCAACCTCCCAGTAATGGCGTCCAGTCAGACTCTCTCGACACAGAACCTGAGGAATATCTTTAAATCTCTCTGGATGATCAGGATACGGCTGCTGCTGATCCACATATTTCACCTCTCCGTTCTCAGACAGAATGAGTTGAGTGTTTGCTGTGTTTGGATCCAGTGTGAGATCACAGAAATCTGAACACAAGAAGACAGACAAAAACAGCTGTATACTTTTTTTGTTGTCATTAAATGTGCAAGAGTGTGTCACAGAAAGAACCTACATTTTCGAAGTCCTGGTTGGATCCTGAAAGGCTCTGCATGGTCCAAACTACACACACGCACACGCACACCCACACAAACAAATAATTATAAGAAGTTGGAAATGTTATTCACATAGAGAGCATTAATAAAAAGAGTCAAGTCCAATCCATTTGTTTAGTGTTTCCTCACATATCATTCAGTTTACAAAGCTGTTCAATGTTACTGTCTTCAGAACATAGTGGACAGCTTAACAGGAAAAAGCTTTAATGTCTTCATAATTAATATTTAGTTGTAAATGATTTGCATTAAGTAACTCTGTAAAACTTAATTTGAACAACAACAACAAAAAAATATCTATCCTCAAATGCTTTGATTTTTTTTAATTCATTGCCTTTTACAGTTTTATTTTCAGCAAACACTTTTTGTCCATTTTAGATTTATGGAACAAAGCAACTCTGTCCATGTTGTACTTTCACTGTAAAATGCTACTAAATATATAAAAAAATGTTTTAAAAAATATGGTACAACCATATTTTGTGAAGTAACAGGGATTTAATTAGTACATGCAGAGATGAGAAGTACCAGAAAAAGTAATGATGATTTTAATTTCTAAGCAATGTTTTGTCTCGTGCTGCAGACATTAAGGTTTCTTAACTTGTACCCGACATACTTGAGTATCTTTAGTGAGCAGTTTGAATCCTTCAGTTTGTCAGAAAGCAGCTGGACTCCTGCTTGTCCTGGGTGATTGTAGCTCAGATCCAGCTCTCTCAGGTGTGAGGGGTTTGAACTTAGAGCTGAAGACAAATACTGACAGCCTTCCTCTGTCACCATACAGCCAGACAACCTACAGACACACAAAACAGTGAAGATTACATCATCTGTGAAGCCCTCAACTCTCAAACACTTGAGGAATCATTGCTGATCTCCGTTTAAAATCAATATGCATGTCCTTACTGCTGTTCTCATGATATCAAGGTACTGTATATGCATGAATACTCTGAAGGGACACCAAAGATCATGAAACAATGATCAGTCATGATCATGCATCACACAGACAGACACAGAACATTCACTCTAAAGTGAGCGTAAACCAGGAGGAGTAAAATGAAACAAAACATCTTGCAACAGGCTCTTTTAAAATAACTATTTTTAACTTGACACAGCGCATTAAACACACAACGCTGAGTGCTGAACTTTGGTTATGCCAAAGAAAATAGTTTGTACACTTATTATTATTATATTAGTGTAATCTGGAGACATGGGCTTTCTGAGGTGTTTTTCATTGAGTCAGACATCAAGGCAAACCCCTCATACTGGCCTCACCTCCTGTGTCAGCTTGATTTCAAAGATTTAACTGGGCAGAAAGAGGGCAAGAGGGAAAGTGTTTGGCAATGATTGATCGTAAGGACGGACCTGTAGCCTTGACAACAACTTGAGAAATTATAAATGTTCTACAATACCTCAGTATCACTAGCTGACAGTTTGAACTATTCAGTCCATCAGAGAGTAGCTTCACTCCTGAATCCTGCAGGTCGTTGTTACTCAGGTCCAGCTCTCTCAGGGCAAAGTTTGAGGATTGTAAAGCTGATGACACAATTTCACAGTGCTGAGCAGTGAGATTACAGCCAGCAAGACTGAAACAGAGCAGAACACATGTGAATTAAACTCTTAACCCCATTCTACAATTAGCATTTGAATAATATCTGCTTAATTCTTGTAAAACAGATCAGGACATTATAAAAATAAGCAAAACAACAGAACTACAATTTCATTCAGAAGAGACTCTTCATTGTAACACATGATTAAACACTCACAGAGCTTTTCTGCAGTTGATCACAGCTGGTATAAGTCTTCTTCTGCCCTCATCTGATGTGTTGTATTTCTTGAGATCCAGCTCATCCAGCACCTCCTCTGATATCTGAAGCATGTAGGCAATTGTTGAACAGTGAGACGGAGAGAGTTTCATCTCTGTGTGTTTGTCTGATTTCACAAACTCCTGAATCTCTCTGGACAGAGTCTGATCTTGTACTTCGAGGAGACAGAGGAACAGACTGATGGATCGTTCAGTGGAGAGTCCTTGTCCATCTTTGATCTTCTCTTTAATGTATTGTGTGGTTCTCCTGATGCTCTCTGAGCTGTTCTCTGTGTTTGTCAGTAGATCCTGTAAGAGTCTCTGATTAGACTCCAGTGAGATGCCCAGCAGGAACCGCAGGAACAGATCCAGGTGTCCATTTTTACTTTCTAAGGCTTTATCTACTGCACCTTTATGCAAATTGTGCATTGAATCAAAAGTCTTAAGGGCTTCCATGGTGCTGCTTAAATAACAGTAAAATACATAGAAAGCAGCGAGAAACTCTTGAACGCTCAGATGAATAAAGCTGTAGACTTTCCTCTGATGAATCACAGATTCCTCTTTAAAGATCTCAGTACAAATCCCAGAAAACACTGAGGTGTTAGTGACGTCTAAGCCGCTCTCTCTCAGGTCCTCCTCATAGAGCATCACATTGCCCTTCATCAGCTGCTTAAAAGCCACTTCAGCAAGTTTCACAATCACTTCTCTGTTGGTCTTCAGGAGTTTCTCTGGATCTCTCTCTTCATACTTCTGGTTCCTCATGTTGATCTGAATCAGCAGGAAGTGGATGTACAGTTCAGTCAGAGTTTGAGGGATTTCTGCACTCAGATCTTCTTTAAGCATTTACTATTTCTGTAGTTAAATTCATAAATTATATACTTCATACATTAAATCTTTTCATAAACAGACATATGACCGTGATTAGGACAGAAGTAGAAGTCAGTTGTTTGTCTGTTGTGTGATCTTAAACAAGTGACAGTGAGGAATCAAACACCTTAAACCCAGCATAGAGGGGTTCAGTGAATGTGGTGTTGAATGTGTGTAAGTGTGTGAGTGTGTGTGTGTCAGAGATGCTGTAGAAGGACAGAGTGCCGGCCGGCCAGTCCAGATACACTCCTACTCTTTTAGAGGAGGGGAAAGGAGCAGGAATGTTGCTGTTCAGATTGTTGTGCCAGACAACAAATCCATCAATAGTGCAGAAAAGACACCAGGACTTGTTATTGTATCCAAACTTACCAACAGTCGCTTCTTTCCTGCTGATTGTTTTGTAGGACACTGCTATACGAGCCCAGCCAGTCCGCTCAACCTCCCAGTAATGGCGTCCAGTCAGACTCTCTCGACACAGAACCTGAGGAATATCTTTAAATCTCTCTGGATGATCAGGATACGGCTGCTGCTGATCCACATATTTCACCTCTCCGTTCTCAGACAGAATGAGTTGAGTGTTTGCTGTGTTTGGATCCAGTGTGAGATCACAGAAATCTGAACACAAGAAGACAGACAAAAACAGCTGTATACTTTTTTTTGTTGTCATTAAATGTGCAAGAGTGTGTCACAGAAAGAACCTACATTTTCGAAGTCCTGGTTGGATCCTGAAAGGCTCTGCATGGTCCAAACTACACACACGCACACGCACACCCACACAAACAAATAATTATAAGAAGTTGGAAATGTTATTCACATAGAGAGCATTAATAAAAAGAGTCAAGTCCAATCCATTTGTTTAGTGTTTCCTCACATATCATTCAGTTTACAAAGCTGTTCAATGTTACTGTCTTCAGAACATAGTGGACAGCTTAACAGGAAAAAGCTTTAATGTCTTCATAATTAATATTTAGTTGTAAATGATTTGCATTAAGTAACTCTGTAAAACTTAATTTGAACAACAACAACAAAAAAATATCTATCCTCAAATGCTTTGATTTTTTTTAATTCATTGCCTTTTACAGTTTTATTTTCAGCAAACACTTTTTGTCCATTTTAGATTTATGGAACAGAGCAACTCTGTCCATGTTGTACTTTCACTGTAAAATGCTACTAAATATATAAAAAAATGTTTTAAAAAATATGGTACAACCATATTTTGTGAAGTAACAGGGATTTAATTAGTACATGCAGAGATGAGAAGTACCAGAAAAAGTAATGATGATTTTAATTTCTAAGCAATGTTTTGTCTCGTGCTGCAGACATTAAGGTTTCTTAACTTGTACCCGACATACTTGAGTATCTTTAGTGAGCAGTTTGAATCCTTCAGTTTGTCAGAAAGCAGCTGGACTCCTGCTTGTCCTGGGTGATTGTAGCTCAGATCCAGCTCTCTCAGGTGTGAGGGGTTTGAACTTAGAGCTGAAGACAAATACTGACAGCCTTCCTCTGTCACCATACAGCCAGACAACCTACAGACACACAAATCAGTGAAGATTACATCATCTGTGAAGCCCTCAACTCTCAAACACTTGAGGAATCATTGCTGATCTCAGTTTAAAATCAATATGCATGTCCTTACTGCTGTTCTCATGATATCAAGGTACTGTATATGCATGAATACTCTGAAGGGACACCAAAGATCATGAAACAATGATCAGTCATGATCATGCATCACACAGACAGACACAGAACATTCACTCTAAAGTGAGCGTAAACCAGGAGGAGTAAAATGAAACAAAACATCTTGCAACAGGCTCTTTTAAAATAACTATTTTTAACTTGACACAGCGCATTAAACACACAACGCTGAGTGCTGAACTTTGGTTATGCCAAAGAAAATAGTTTGTACACTTATTATTATTATATTAGTGTAATCTGGAGACATGGGCTTTCTGAGGTGTTTTTCATTGAGTCAGACATCAAGGCAAACCCCTCATACTGGCCTCACCTCCTGTGTCAGCTTGATTTCAAAGATTTAACTGGGCAGAAAGAGGGCAAGAGGGAAAGTGTTTGGCAATGATTGATCGTAAGGACGGACCTGTAGCCTTGACAACAACTTGAGAAATTATAAATGTTCTACAATACCTCAGTATCACTAGCTGACAGTTTGAACTCTTCAGTCCATCAGAGAGTAGCTTCACTCCTGAATCCTGCAGGTCGTTGTTACTCAGGTCCAGCTCTCTCAGGGCAAAGTTTGAGGATTGTAAAGCTGATGACACAATTTCACAGTGCTGAGCAGTGAGATTACAGCCAGCAAGACTGAAACAGAGCAGAACACATGTGAATTAAACTCTTAACCCCATTCTACAATTAGCATTTGAATAATATCTGCTTAATTCTTGTAAAACAGATCAGGACATTCTAAAAATAAGCAAAACAACAGAAAATACAATCCTACTCAGAAGAGACTCTTCATTGTTGCACATGATTAAACACTCACAGAGCTTTTCTGCAGTTGATCACAGCTGGTATAAGTCTTCTTCTGCCCTCATCTGATGTGTTGTATTTCTTGAGATCCAGCTCATCCAGCACCTCCTCTGATATCTGAAGCATGTAGGCAATTGTTGAACAGTGAGACGGAGAGAGTTTCATCTCTGTGTGTTTGTCTGATTTCACAAACTCCTGAATCTCTCTGGACAGAGTCTGATCTTGTACTTCGAGGAGACAGAGGAACAGACTGATGGATCGTTCAGTGGAGAATCCTTGTCCATCTTTGATCTTCTCTTTAATGTATTGTGTGGTTCTCCTGATGCTCTCTGAGCTGTTCTCTGTGTTTGTCAGTAGATCCTGTAAGAGTCTCTGATTAGACTCCAGTGAGATGCCCAGCAGGAACCGCAGGAACAGATCCAGGTGTCCATTTTTACTTTCTAAGGCTTTATCTACTGCACCTTTATGCAAATTGTGCATTGAATCAAAAGTCTTAAGGGCTTCCATGGTGCTGCTTAAATAACAGTAAAATACATAGAAAGCAGCGAGAAACTCTTGAACGCTCAGATGAATAAAGCTGTAGACTTTCCTCTGATGAATCACAGATTCCTCTTTAAAGATCTCAGTACAAATCCCAGAAAACACTGAGGTGTTAGTGACGTCTAAGCCGCTCTCTCTCAGGTCCTCCTCATAGAACATCACATTGCCCTTCATCAGCTGCTTGAAAGCCACTTCAGCAAGCTTCACAATTACTTCTCTGTTGGACTTCAGGAATTTCTCTGGATCTCTCTCTTCATACTTCTGGTTTCTCATTTCGATCTGAATCAGCAGAAAGTGGATGTACAGTTCAGTCAGAGTTTGAGGGATTTCTGCACTCAGATCTTCTTTGAGGAGATTTTGAAGCACAGTGGATGAGATCCAGCAGAAGACGGGGATGTGGCACATGATGTGGAGGCTTCTTGCTCTTCTGATGTGGGAGATGATTCTGCTGGATTTTTGCTTGTCACTGATTCTCTTCCTGAAATATTCCTTCTTCTGATGCTCATCAAATCCCTGAATTTCTGTCACACGGTTGATGTATTTGGAGGGGATCTGATTGGCTGCTGCTGGTCTGGAGGTGATCCAGATGAGAGCAGAGTGAAACAGATCTCCTCTGATGAGGTTTGACATCAACACACCCACTGATGAAGACTCATTCACATCACAAATTTTCTCAGTGTCTGCAAACACCAGTGTCCTTCTGCTTTCATCCAGACCATCAAGGATGAAAACACCTTTACTTTCCTCATAAATCTTTGAGTCCAGATCTTGAAGTTCAGGGTGGAAGTCCAGCAGAAGTCTGTGAAGACTGTACTGATGATCTTGAATCAAGTTCAGCTCTCGAAATGGAAACACAAACATGAAATCTACATCCTGATTGGCTTTTCCCTCGGTCCAGTCCAGAATGAACTTCTGCACAGAGACGGTTTTTCCAATTCCAGCGATACCTTTAGTAAAAACAGTCTTGATTTTGTATTTCTCCTCATATCCTGGTTTAGATAAGGCTTTGAAGATGTCATTACAATCTATTGGATTGTGTTGTGAGTGTTGTGTTCTGGATGATTTTTCCATCTGTAAAACCTCATGTTCTTCATTCATTCCTTCTCTCTCTCCTTCTATGATGTAGAGCTGTGTGAAGATCCTGTTCAAGAGGGTTTCATTCTCTTGTAGTTTGTTTCCCTCAAATAAGCAGCCAAACTTGTTTTTCATGCTGGTTTTGTGCTGGTCTTTGACTCTCTGCAGGACTGCTTCAGGTCTTTCCTGCATGATGTGGGCCTGATTGTGGGATGTAACTGTATCATCTATCTCCACAATGCTGAAATTAAAAGAAAGAACAGCAAAAATGGCAATTATTACAATGACTGTTGAAGACATATCAGTGTGGATTGGATATGTTGCATATTTTGTGGAACATTTAGTGTTCATTGGGTTTCTTGAACCATTATTTAATCAAGGTGAATTACAGTAAATCAGCAGCTAAATGCTTATACTAAATGTGGGGCAGAGGTCACTGAATGTAATGGGAAAATACATTGATCTTGTAATATTCATAGACACACTGCATGGGTTCTGGAGATTTTGATCTCTTCTTCCTGTTGTTTCTGACAAAAGATAAACAAGTTTATATATTATACACACACACACACACACACACACACACACACACACACACACACACACACACACACACACACAC